>NC_088934.1:35255000-35297500 GCF_038396675.1 Hydra vulgaris
TTGTTAAAATGCATGGAGGTGTGAAAAATTACTCAATGTTTTGTTTTGAAGCTCGACTTGGTAATTATAAAAAAATGATGAAAGGAACACATGGTCACCCACAGCAGATTGTGCAAAAATTCTTTGATTTCAAAACAGCTTCTTGTTTTTTGCAAACAACAGATATCCTAAAAAATCTGAAATTTGTCAAGCATTAAATATTGGCTTTAGTCAACAGGAAGAATTGCAATTGCTAAATCCTTGCAATTTGTAAAGGCATGGTATTGTTAATCATTCAAAAAATTATGGCAAACATAACAGCTACACTTGTCAATTTGCACATAATAAGTTTGGTATCATATTGGACTTTCCTTTAGTTGACAATGTTATACATGTTCAGTTACAACTATTAAATGTGGAATACAAGTTAGCATCTGTATTTGGTGATATAATTGGAAATGTGAAAATTAACATTTATGATAACTTATTTTTTATTGTTGAACAAACACAAAATATTGTTGTTATTCCAGCCGACAATCTAGTTTGCAAATGCATATTAATTAAAAGTAAACTACTCTTAAAAGAAATAATAATTTTAACACCATTAAAAGAACTTTTTAAATTTGCTTAGGATGGCTAAATCTAAATTTTGTTATAAATGAACATATAAATAAACCATGCATGTGTGTTTTTTTATACAAGCATTTTATACAAATTTACAAATTAATTTTATAAAAATTTACATAATATTTTGCATAAAAATTTTACATAACATTTTACATAAAAATTTACATAATATTTTAATAATAATTTACATTATTTACAAATTAATTTTATAAAAATTATACAAGCATTTTATACAAATACATTTTTATAAATTTTATTCAAGGAATTTTTTTTTTATAAATTTTATATTTTGATTACTTTTGTAAAACTATTGTGATTGTGTTGTTTTTAATTTTTTAAAGGTTTATGTTATTAAATAATGGTTTATCCTGGTAGAAATAGAACCAAAAAATTGGATTTTGTAGATACTCAAAAGCTTTCGTCAACATTTGTTCTTTTATGGTACAAGGACTGTGAAAAACATGAGCGTCATACGTCTCCTATATCACTTTCAAATACACTTTTTACGCATTATTCATCCATTGAATGCCTTGAGTTTCAAGTGGTAAGTGCATTAAAACACAACGACAGATGACAATTACCGTTAATACTAAAATTTAAGTCTAAAATATAAGCCCCTTGTTTTAGATAAGCTCACTTTTTAAGGATCTAAAAAAATTGAAGCCTGGGCTTCAATTGTAATATTTACTTTTTGTAAATAAATTTAATGTTTTTTTACTTAATAAAAAGATGTGGTGAATGTATTATTTGCAAACAAATAACATTCAGCTGTCGTAATATATAAAGGGTCTATTACCCAATACCCAGTGAAAAAGCGCACATGGGATACGCGTGGATTTTTTCCATATGTAACCCATGTGGGGATTATTATTTTGTCCCATGTGGGTTTCATATGGTAAATCCCACATGGATTCCATATGGTAAATCCCATATGGGATACGCGTGGGTTTTTACCATATGTAACCCATATGGGGATTATTATTTTGTCCCATGTGGGTTTCATATGGTAAATCCCACATGGGTTTTATGTGGTAAATCCTACATGGGATATAGGTGGAAAATACTACATGTTATAGATCTTAAATGCCACATATTTTAATCCAAATGGTATAAAAGTAGTCAATACTAGACAAATGAAAGTCCGAATGCTTCAATGATAATTTTTAAAATTCTTTTAATTTAAAAATTACTTAAATAGTAATTTAAAATTAATCATCGAAGCTTTCAGAGAGGCTTAACTTAATCTGGTATTTGGTACTTTATCCCATTTGGTATTCAAAATGTGTAGCATTTTTGATCTTTTACATGTGATGTTTTCCACCTATAACCCATGTGGGATTTACCTTAAACTATTATGACGAAATTTTATAAAATTAAAAACGTGTTGCAAAATGAATTTATTTTAAAATAAATGCTATTAATCAATACATCCAAAATGAATATTAAAAATATTATTTTTTCTTTTGCGATTTACACGCCGTTTTTTGTCGATTGAATTAATTAAATCACTTCGGCTTGCATAATACCAAGGTTTTTAGTATCTTCTAACTTTCTTCAAACATTTTCTAAAAAAAAAAATATAAATACAAATATATATAAATATAAATATATATATATACATTTTTATGTAAATATATATATATATATATATATATATATATATATATATATATATATATATATATATATATATATATATATATAAATAGAGAGAGAGAGAGAGAGAGAGAGAGAGAGAGAGAGAGAGAGAGAGAGAGAGAGAGAGAGAGAGAGAGAGAGAGAGCAATTTTAATAAGAAACCTTATTAGTCGAGCAATTTTAATTATTAGCCAGGTTGAAGTCATTAATGACTACAATATTTCACAAATAATTATTTCCTAATTTATTACTTACAATGACTAACGTATTATGGGTAATTGAATACATATTATGCGTAATGACCTTGAACCCATGAGGAGAATCCTGAAAAAAAGTGATCAATTAGGATAAGTAGTTAAACAAAAAAACAAAAACAAAAATGTAAAAACCTACTTTTTCAATGATGTAGACGTTGGGTGCAATAGCCACTGGATGCAAAAGTATCTTTACTTTTTCGTCACACACACGGCCTTCTATAATAACAGGCCTTGACATCGCGCATAATGCCGTAAAAACTAAAGGCCGATTAAACTTTCACTTTTACTTATATTGATATATTTTTATATTAGGTAGGGTGTAATGGCAGTCTATGTTTTCTAATAATAATCTCTAGTAAAGGCGGAAATATAAAAAGAAAACCAAAAAATTGTTAAAAGATAATCATATTTTTCGTATTTCAAATTTCATTAAGAATATTTATGTAATATTAAATAGTATCAATAACAAGCAGAACCATATCAAAGTATATATCTATATATTAGAAAGATAACTGTATTTTTAATTTTTTTTTCTAAAAATGGTAACAATAAAAATCACCAACAATAAAAAACACCAACAAAAGTTGATTCAAGCGAAAAAAAAGTTTTATCAATATATCTCAACAGGGTAAATATTTACAAATCCAAACATATTGAGAGACATATAGGCTAATGAGAAAATAAAAAACATTACAAGTAAATAGCATAATAAATTACAAAACTAATTTTCACATAAATTATGATAGCTTTAGTATTTTGGGAGTGGTAATTAGTGAGTAAATCTTTAGCAGATATTAGAATATACTCTGCATTGTTTTTTTGTGATTTTAAATTTATTTAGCAGCAATGAACTGAAACTGAGTAACACAAAATGTTCTGCATAAAGGGTCAGTAGCACCTTGAAAAAAAGCAAAATATTGACCATTAGAAAAGAGTATCAGAAGGAATTTCAAGTCCGCCTCTGTTTAGGCTATACAGATAACTTCCATATTTATAATAATAATTGGTAGAATTATCATAAATTTTTATTTCGCTTTTTTGCACATAGCCAGCTATGTAAACTATAGCCACTAATGTAGATTTATTAACTGAGCTTTCAAGATCATGTATATTATCCAGAAGTTCTTTTTCATCAGTAGAAATATCTCTAAAACATATGTCACAAGTATGACCATCGATACCATCAACAGGAATGTCAAGTTGTAATATCAATTTAGTATGTTGAATATTAATTTTTTCAATTACAGATTTAGCGTTTATAAAGTAAGTACCTCCAGATCCCTGCTGAAGCTTAGAAAAACCTTTTTTCAAGTGGATCTGTTGAAAACCAACCTAATAAGACATACTTTGCTCCTTTTCTCAACAAAGTTTCTACGAGATCAATAAAGCCATAACATGAATGCGCTATTGCCTGTAGGTTTTATAAAACTTGACAGTTCAGCAATATCTCGTAGCAGTTGTAACCGTTGATCACCAACTGAGTCGATTTCTCCGCATAATTCATTTCTAAACCGAATGCCAGCACCAGGTGCTTTGACATTAACAACATTCGAAAAAAAATTATTTTTTCAATAAATACAGCAGTACCTTCAAATGCTTTATTTTCAATCTCTGGATGCGTTCTTAATGCAGCTACTGTTTCTTTGCAAAAAACAGACAAACAAAACTTTACAGATTGTCTCTCTATTGGTTTTGGATAAACCGATTTAGCTGTAAATTTAGAGAGTTTAAAAAGACTATTGCACTCAGTTTTATATAAAGTTTCTAAATCACTCCACTTAGCCAAAGCCAGTTCTTTATTGTTCAAAAATTGAAGTTCCCCAGTCTTTTTTGTCAACCAATTGTTTCGTATAGATTTTAAGAGATGCACATAATCATACAATAAATATATACCTGATGTTGATAACCATGGTTTACTATCAACTGTTTTAAAAGTTCCAAAAAATCTTTGATTTACACGGTTACCATCAGTAATTATTACCAGTGTCTTACTACTTTCAATATTATTTATCGTATCAACAATTTGTTGACATTGAGCAAACTGAAATTCAGAGGAAAGACTTGAAACAGGTTGAGCTCTACATATAAATTCTGGACCTCCAAAAAGACATTTAATCATAAATGATAAAATTGTTTTAGCTAACTTTTCAGGGTAGTTTACTACTTGACCAAACAAAGCACCTCTTTGGTAAAGTAATGAAGCTTTGACATAGACCTAATCAATCATTAGTATGAAAGTTCTTTTCAATGGATTTAAATTCATAAAAATACTATTTATGAAACTTAGGTCCTCCATTGAGCTTATTTTTGAACTCAATCGTGTTAAAATCCTTATACTTGGTAACTTGTAGTCAATACACAAACAATCATATAAACTTCGTTGCATAGCAAAATACTCATATGCTCTACATATAATATCTGAAGTATATAAAACTTCACCAACATTAACTTTTCTCATAGCATTAAGGTGTTCGAATAGAATATTTGACTGAAGTGAACTTTCTTTATTTTTTAAAAATCTAACTGCTTCAAATAAAGCTGATTTTGTTTTTATTAACTTTAATTTGTTTATAGCTAAAGATGAAATATTACAAGTTGTGCGATTATGGTTAGCTACAAATAAATAATCATTGAAAATTACTAAAATAAATAATGGAACACCAAGTTTGTACATTTTTGATTGTATGTGTAAACTTTTTTTATTAAGCTGGAAAACAATAACATCATTATTATCACTTAACAAAGATTGAATATCGTCAAATATAAGTTCATCCTCTTTTAGAAAATCATTTAACTCATCTGGTAAAATGCTTTGAAAACCGCTTGAAGTTACAGTTTTTCTAACTTTACTTGCTCGTGTGGCTAAACAACTAGGCGGAATATTTTTTTAAAAACAGATGGTGGGTTTAAAGGTCGTTGCTTCCCATATTTGCTTTCAAAAGGTGCTTCATTTGGCCAATGCAGTTGACATACTGCTGTATAGTCTGTAACAATAAAACTAGTTCTTGGGATAGCTTCACTACATCTTTTTCTCTCCTCTAGATTCTTCGGGAATTTATAAATTGATATTTTTGTTGTAGCTGAGTATTGATATTTTTGTTGTAGTTGCAATTGATATTGTAGTTGTAGTTGTATAAATTGATATTTTTGTTGTAGTTGAAATAGTTCGACTTGCAAAGAGTTACACAGCATTTTAAAGGCATTTTAATTATTAAAAAAACTTATTGTTAGCTTGACAATATTATTACCTTACAATGTTAACCCCTTGAACCTTACAACGTTATCGTCTTGAAGTTGCGCTATCTAATTTATAAACCAATCAAATTTTAAAGATTTATTAAAAAAGCGTGAACACAAACTTTCGTCTAATGTTAAAAGATGAAAATGTAAACACAGTACTAGGAATTGGCCTTCAGTTTAACAACTTTGTTGCGCGATGTCAAGGTCTGTTATTATAGAAGGTCGCGGTCACACATAATATAATATTCTGAAACTAATAAACAAACATCTAAATTTCTATAAGTAAATTTATTCTTTGATCATTACCTTCATATCCTATCTTATTTTCATATCATAATCTATTATGGTATTATTTATATAACATATCACAACAATATTATTAAATTTGTGATGTTCAAATATCATATGAACATTCTCTAACATGTTCATATGATATTTGAATATAGTTCTTGAGTATATTATCTGCAAACAATTGACTGATGCAAGTTCAAATGTTGTCAAAAACCAAGCATGCATGCATGGGACACTGCAGTGTCCCACAAAGAAATGCTGGTTTGAAAGTCAAATTTTCTTTATTAAAAAAAAATATTAAAATAGGGGGGAGATAGGGAGGTTTCTGTAACTTTTTTTAGGCTCCAAAACTTTTAACTTTATATATAATAAGGTTCGTAAAACTTACTGGACTTTCGAAGTACATTGAGAAACAAAAACAGGATATTTACATAAACTTTTCAATTTTTAATCTGGAGTACCACAGTGTAATTGGGAAAAAAGCAGGGATGCGGAGTCCCAAAAGGACTTCGGCTTTATATCTTTACATTTTCCAAGTCTGTAGTGTCCAGAAGCTCTAAACATGTTTGTTGACTTATTATCTACTATTATAAAAAAAATCATGAGATTTAATGACTTGAAACTTATTGTTTTTAAGCCCGGAGTCCTGGAGTCCCGGAGTCCTTGCCGCCATTATGCCTAAGGACTCCGGGCTCAAAAAAAAATTGTTCCTCTAACCTAAAAGTCTTAATTTTTTTTCCTAATAGTAGTCCATAGACTTATTTATATTTTTAGAGCTCCTGGATCCCAAAAACTAGGATAAAGTAATCTTTTTGTGACTTTCAAATCCGGAGTCTTTTTTGGGACTCCGCATCCCTGGAAAAAAGTCTCTGGGTCCAATATTCAAAGTAATACGATCTAAAGTAATATATAAATTGAAAAAAATGCTTTAAAATGCATGCAGTTATACATATAACTCCTGATAGTTAACTATAAGTATAACTAGTTATACATAAAATTTATTATATAAACTTATTTTTTAAGGTTATGCTTGAACAAATTAGTACCAATTAATTCAAATTCAAGATTTAGTTCAAGTTAAAGTTCTTATTTTTTCATTGTTTTTTCACTATTTTATATTTATTTGTTCAAATTTGTTAACTAGTACTAATTCTTGCTACAGTAAGAATATTTATCATTGTTGAATGTGATTTTATAAGTAACTTAATTTTACTTTCAACATATTTTGACAACACCCTTTACATTTTAAATGATGACAGCTTTACATTTCTATTGATGTTAAATTTACTACGTTTCAATAACTGAGATTGAATTTTAACTGAATTTTTGTAAGTTTTGTAAGGGTTTATTGTATATCAAATGGTGTTGTAAATAAAGTAAAAATAATATATATATATATATATATATATATATATATATATATATATATATATATATAATTTTTACTTTATTTACAACACCATTTGATATACAACAAACCCTACAAAGCTTACAATAATTCAGTTAAAATTCAATCTGAGTTATTGAAACGTAATAAACTTAACATCAATAGAAAAGTAAAGCTGTCATCATTTAAAATATAAAGGGTGTTGTCAAAATATGTTGAAAATAAAATTAAGTTACTAATAAAATCACGTTCAACAATGATAAACATTCTTACTGTAGTAAAAAATAGTACTAACTGATAAATTTGAACAAATAAATATAATTTTAACAAAAACAATGAATAAATAAGAACTTTAACTTGAACTTAACCTAAATCTTGAATTTGAATTAATTGGTACTAATTTGTTCAAGCATAACCTTAAAAAATAAGTTTTTATAACAAATTATATGTATAACTAGTTATACATATAATTAACTATCAGGAGTTATATGTATAACTATATGCATTTTAAAGCATATTATTTTATTCAAACATTACTTTAGATCATATTACTTTGAAAACTGGACCCTGAGGCTTTATTCTCAATAACACTGTGGTACTCCAGATTAAAAATTGAAAAGTTTCTGTAAATATCCTGTTTTTGTTCCTAAATATAGTTCGTAAGTCCCTTAAGTCTTAAGGACCTTATTATATCTAAAGTTAAAAGTTTTGGAGCATAAAAAAAGTTACAGAAACCCATCTCCAACCTATTTTTTTCTTTTTTTAATAAAGAAAATTGGAAATTCTTCGACTTTCAAACCTGCATTACTTTGTGGGACACTGCAGTGTCCCATGCATGCAAGATTGGTTTTTGACAACATTTCAACTTGCATCAGTTGTTTGCAAATAATTTACTCAAGATCTATATTCAAATAACTATTATATTATCCTAATAATAAGTCTATTTGCACAAATTTTAATCTTATTTCTATAAAGAAAGATAAACATTATTCGTGGTACTTACATACTCGCTTGCCATTCTCTATATTAATATAAAATATTTTCACACAATATAAACGTAACGCAATGCAATGTCGATTTAAAAATTTTTTTTTTAGTTTTTAAAAAAAAAATTTTTTTTTAGTTTCCAGCTTTCAAATTAATTCCCATGCAAATCCCACATGAAACCCACGTGGGATTTCCCATGTGTGTAAATACCATATGGTTCCCACATGTAACCCATGTGGGATTACCCACATGGGTTTAAGGTGACAAATTTTCATACGGATACCACATGGGAAAAACCGTCCCACGTAAATCCCATCAATCCCACACGGAACCCACGCGTAACCCATGTGGGACGCGGTTTTATTTTTCACTGGGTAATGTATATTTGAAACGTTATTGGATAACTTTATGGACGAATTTGGTGATGAAAATCCTACCACTGATGAAGTGAGTAAGTTTTGTGGGAAAAAGAAAACATTCTATTGAAGATCTATCTTCAGGTAACTTTTGTAATATAAATATGTGACAATGACAAGTATGATATTATATTAATTTTATTAAAAACTTTCTATTTTGTGTATGAAACTACAATTTTGAATTTTCCTTTTATTTTTTTTATAGATTTAGACAATAAGACACCTGTCTCAGAACGTATAGGCCTAAATGAACATAAATTGATAGTTAGGTCAGGTTATCCTGCTACTGGTAACATGTAACCCAGTACAATCTGCTGCATGTCCTGCTGCCTTTTATGATACGCCTTTTTAGGCAAAGGCTAGGAGATGCCAACTCCGACTTAAAACACCCCCTGCCTTGGGACTCTTGGTTAAAGGCTAGAGATGGTGTCTCGATAAAAATACTCATCTTGGGCAGATGTTAAATGCACTTGCATACTGTCATGTAGAAGGTCTCCTAGGCAAAGACATAAGGGGTAAACAGATTCTATATGTTGACGAGCCTCTCACTCCTTCTTCATCTATTAGGTTGGTGCAGATGTATTTTTAATATATTGTTTCCAGTTTAGGATGTTAAATGCTAAATCTTATTGACTCAATGCATGGGTATTGCTCGTGTCTCTGTTTTTGTGACTAGGCAACTCATTCTATTATCTCCTAATGAGGGTACAGCTCTAAAACTAAGTTTCATGGTTCTGAGGCCGGCTGGTAGTCAGGTTTCCTAAACTCTGTGGTAGCTCTCAGAGAGGCTGATTCCATCAACAGCTGGAAAATATCAAATTATTTACAGTGCCGTGTTGCGCATGGATGGTGTTCCTGTTTGTACTTTTGGTGTGCATTGCAGAAGCCACATTTGGAGCCCTTTGTTACGGCTTAGGGTTTATTAGTAGTAAGGAGGCAATTGCTTGGGCTATTAAGCAGTGTTCTGAGTACTATCAATGCCTTGAGTCAAGTTCTTCAATCTAATTTAAAAATGAATAAAGTACCAAAAACTTTAAAACACAAAAAAATCATCATCACCAAGTTCTCTAAACCCATCATTCACTAATATTCGTGGTCTTCAAAGTAACTTTTCTTCTGTTGAGTCTTATCTCTTGCAAAGTTGACCAGACCTACTTGCTCTTTGTGAGACTAATTTGAGTTCAGCTGTCTCATCTTGCAGTCTTAGTGTTGATGGTTATCTTCCTTTAATTTGTAAAGACTCCAATAGTCACATGCTTGGGTTGGGCATTTACAATGTAAGAATTCACCCATTTGTCGTAAAACTAGGTTCGAATCCAAAGACTATTCTTCCATGTGCTTTTGTTTAGCACCTCTTCACTCTATTGCCTTTCTATTTGTTCTATATCACTTTCCTTTATCTCAAGACTGCACTCTTTTTGATGTTATTTCTGATCATATTGACCAAGCCCTCTTCTTTATCCATCTGCTAATATAGTTGTTGTCAATGACTTTAATGCTCACTACTCTGAATGGCTTGGCTCTAGTGTCAGTGATTCTGCAGGCATTAAAACCCACAACTTTTGCCTGTCTCAATCCCTAACTGAAATAGTCAACGTTTTGACTCGCTTTCCTGACAACCCGAATCATTTATCTTCTCTACTCGACTAATGTCTTGTTTCTGATCATAGTCAATGCTCAGTTTCTCCATATTCACCCTTCGGTGCTTCTGAATACAGCTTGATCTCTCTAAAACTAATATCTCATTCTTCTTCATCACCTGAATCCTCCTATTATCGAGCCTCTTACAAATACAGTAAAGTTGACTGGAATTCTTTCTGTGACTTTCTTCGTGATGGCACTTGGGTAGAAATCTTTTGTCTTCCTGTCGACAAATGTGCTTCTTACATAACTTCATGGATTCAGGCTGGCATTGAATCTTTTGTTCCCTCTCGGCAATTCCAGGTCAAGCTTTACTCTCCTCCATGGTTTTTCTCGCACTGTGCTGCTGCAATCGCCAATCGAAACCGTTACTTCCATGTTTATAAGCAAAACAATTCTCCAGAAAAGAGACGTCTGTTTATTACTGCTAGAAACCATTGTAAAAAGGTTTTGTCTAACGCCAAAACCCGCCATTCTCAGGTCATAAAAACTTGTGTCTCATCTCAAAAAATAGGCTCTTTGACTTCTGGAGAATCTTTAATAGTATCAATAATAAGGGCAAATCTTTATTTCCACCTCTCTTGTGTGGCTCACACTTTGTCACCTCACCTAAAGACAAAGCTGAATTGTTTGCTAAAAACTTTCCATCAATATTTTCTTTTGATTCCACTAGTTGCGTTCTACCTGATAATGCCAGCAAACAGGTTGATTCATTGCTTGACATTTATATCACTCCAGCTTCTGTATCTAAAGTGATTTCATACCTAGACTCTTCTACAGCTTGTGGTCCGGACAATATACCTGTTATTGTCTTGCAGAAATGTTCTCCGGTGCTGTCATCTATACTCTCAAAACTATGCAACAAGTGCTTATCAGAGTCTTGTTTTCCAGCCTGCTTGAAGGCGGCATCTGCTATCCCTATCTTCAAAAATTCTGGAAAGCATAGTAATAACTGATAGGTCTTATTGTGTATTAGATAAAGGAGGAGAGGTTAAGGCAATTGTTCTTGACATTTCAAAAGCTTTTGATAAAGTTTAGCATGCTGGTCTTCTTCATAAGCTTGATATGATATATCTGGCAACATCTTTAAGATTATCGAATCCTTTTGTTCCAATTTTAGTATTAAAATTGTCCTCAATAAACAGCATTTCTCTTCTACTTCTGTAACTTCAGGGGTTCCTCAAGGCTCTATTCTTGGCCCTATATTTTTTTTAATTTACATTAACAATCTTGCAGATATTCTCACATCTAAGGTGGCATTGTTTGCTGATGATACTACCATTTATTCTTGTCGTGATAAGAAACCAACATTCTCTGATTGCTTGGAGGGGGCGTTTGAGCTTGAAAAGAATCTAACTTCTGCTACAGCATGTGGCTAACAGCGGCTGGTGAACTTCAGTACAGATAAAACTCAATTTTTTTCAGCCAATTGTTATCGCAATAATTTAGGTCTTCCTTTATTTATGAACAGTGATGTACTCGATGAGTCATCTACCCTTCATCTTCTAGGATTAACTGTAACTTCCAATCTTTCTTAGAAACCATATATCAAATTAGTTGCAAAATTAGCATCTGCTAAGGTTGCATCTCTTTATCAAGCTCGTCACTTTTTTACCTCGGATTCTGTTCTCTGTCTCTATAAATCCTAAATCCGACCTTGTATGGAATACTGTTTCCATATCTGGGGCGGTTCTTCTAATAATGCTCTTTCTCTTTTAGACAAGGTGCAAAAACGCATTGTAAACATAGTTGGATCTCCTTTTGCAGCCTACCTCCAACCATTATCATGTCGTCGTAATGTTGCTTCTCTTTCTCTTTTCTTTAAATATTATAATGGGTACTGCTCTAAAGAGCTAACTTCTCTTGTGCCATCTACTAAACTTCATTCTCTTGTTACTCGTCATTCATATAAGTCTCACTGTTTTTCTGTGACTGTTCCTAAGTGCTCCAAACATGCTTATTCATCTAGTTTTTTTCCTCAAATAACAGCTCTTTGGAATTCGATTCCTTTATCTTGCTTTCCTGATTCATATAATTTGCAATCCTTTAAGTCGTTTGTCAATTGTTATCTTGCTATACAATCTTTGTCTTTTCTCTTCCAGTAACTCCCAACTTTAATTAGTGGCTGCCTGCCTTGTTGGAAGCAAAGATGCTTAAAAAAAAAAAAAAAAGTATAAATCGACTCCTAAATCAAAGGTGCTGAAAAAAAAACGCGTTAATGAAGACCATTCTTCGGGTAGCTTTATTAATATTATTACAATTTTGTTGATATACTGTTTTAAATATATTTTTAATGTCCGTATCATTTATAAAATCAGACTCCTTTGCATCAGTTTCAAGGCGTCAAAAAGGATCATCTAAAAAAAGTGAAGTAGATATTATGGCTTTGGAAAAGCGCAAGCTTGACATGTTTCATGACAACTTTGATAATGATGCTCCCAAAACCAAACACTGTGGTACACCAAAGTTGAGCAAACTGTCTTGTTTAGAAGATTATATAAAATACTGTACTTGCATAGGCTCTACCTATTGTACTTGAATACAGAAGTATTTTATTGTTTTTAACATTAGCAATTTTGGTTGAAAAAAGAAACTTCTTGTTGAACAAAAAAAGACTAACAAACTTCTTGCTAAAAATTTTATGGGCAATAGAAAATCAACCTATTAATGATAATGTAATTTTAATTTAATTTTTGTAATTTAGTTAGAAAAACTCATAAAATGAGTGCAGCACTAGCTAGTATTGATTGAATTAAATAAAGGAAATATTGATTGCTTGAGGAAAGGGTGGCTCATTAGAGTGTTGAGATTTTGGTAAATTTTTCGTATCTCCAGTTTCCAATATAAAAAACAGATGAACATTGGTTTGAAAGTTACTGAAAAGTCATTGGTTTTATTTAATTTTTGAAAAAGGCCACCCATCATGACCTTTGATTACACACTGACTCCCATATATCAGTGAATTTTTTTACTTTAAAATTATATTAACCTCTCAATAGAACTAGAATTTTATAGTGATTTCAAATTTCATTATCTTTTCTACTAAAACATTAAAAAAAAATGTTGCAAACAAAATGTCATAAAAAACAACCTTTTCTATATTTAGTTAAAAATTGGTGTTTTTTGTATATAAAATTTAAGCAACTCATTTTTATTTAAAACCAATATTATTTCTGAAATCTCCATGAAGTTCTGGTTCTTTTGAGATGTTAATATACTTTTGAAGAAAAAAAAATTCACTGATATATGGGAGTCAGTGTGTAATCAAGGGTCATGGTGGATAACCTTTTTCAAAAGTTAAATAAAACAAGTGACTTTTCAGTAACTTTCAAACCAAAGTTCATCTGTTTTTTATATTGAAAACTGGAGATACCAAAAGTCAACCCCTTAGTGGCACATTAACATGCATTAGGTAGCTTAATTTGACCGTGCATTGATACATGTTTATTAAATCAGGTTGTTAACTAAATCCGAACTCATCTGTATTAAAATTTATAGACCGTGTATCCTGATTTTGATGCCGATTTTAAATTTAATGACATTCAAAAACGTTACACAATAGATAAAATTTGAACCAGAACCAGATTCATGACCAAATTTTATTGTTAACTTTATAATCAATATTTTACCTGTTTTCTACGTTAATATAAGGTTAAAAACTTCACGGTGTACCTCAGACGATTATTTGCGTTATTAATAAACCAAACGTTGAGAGCTTAGACATTTGAACCTATTTGGAACGCTGCTAGTTAAAGTTCTATATAATGAAGTAAACTATTGATTTTCAACCTGGAACTACGGTTGAAAGTTAAATAAAAAGGATTAATTGTGATTACCTTAACGTTGTATTTTGTTAAAGATCTATAGACCTTATTTATATAGAACTAATTATAATTAGACGCTGAAATGGACCAAATGTTACCAAACTTGCACAATGTTTCAAACTAAATTTAGCGTCGATTGTACGAGAAACTTGACATTTTTACTTATAATTAATAGTTATAAACAAAAGTGAAACAATAATAATAGCAATTAGCAATAAGTAAAAATTCATGGAGGTGAGCTTATTTCAAATAACTTATGTACAAACACGTTATAATACAATATTTATATATAGTTTATAAATAAATATTATATAAACCTATACAATATAAACATATTTTACACATGTATATATTATATATATAAATAGGTATATATACATATATATATATATATATATATATATATAGATATATATATATATATATATATATATATATATATATATATATATATATATATATATATATATATATATATATATATATATATATATATATATATATATATATATATATATTAGGGATATGACTTTTTTGCAACCTACTAGGCCTGTATCGTAATTCAATGAACTTTTATGTAAAAAGAACGAATAGATGTTTCATTTTGACATATTTTGAAAAAAGGTCACCCCAAAACCAAAAAATCGAATTTTCAATAGGTACACTTTTGTACAGTAAATGAATATTAAAGGCTGAAGATGTTGTAAGAGTCATACTCCTGTTGTTATTTTATTTATTTACGCAACATGTACTGTGATATAACAAAAAACGTTATGTGATATATAATTATACAAGTATTACAAAATTAACAGTATCAAAGCGTCTAGTACAACAATATACATAACTGTCTGTGTCTATAGGCCTACTGTGTTTAGTACATGGGTCACATGATGCTCACGTCTCATAAAGAGTCTAGCGCTTATTACTTAGAATGAATCGAAGTTGCAGTTTGTCTTTCTTTCTGCAGGAAGCATACAGGTCTTGCATCACCTTGATTGCACGTTCAGCTATCTGATTACTTCGTGGTATGTCGATGACGGATGGCTCTTTCTTCCAGTGATTTTTGAATGACTGCAATGCCTTTTTGTAAGGCTTCAATACATCAGATAAATTCTTGAAGTCATTGTCATTGTACTTTTGACTACTAAACCAATGTTCTGCCCACTCATATGAAATGAACCTCCAAACCTTCTCCAAATTCTTTCTCGCTTCAGGCATAAGAATGAACGCCAGAATGGCGAGAATGGCTCTTGAGTTCCATCTGGCATTGCTCATATTAGGAATGTTCTGAAAGTGAATCAGAGGGAAGTTTCTTTGTTCTTCATAGAACCTAAACACTCTTGTTAAATGGTACAAAAACTTCATATCGTCTCTCCACCCTGATTTATCAAGAATTTCTATAGTTCCATTCACAAACTTATCCTTCAGTTCATCATACTTATTCAACAGTTCAGACACAAATGGGTATTCAATGTTTGGAGATTTGGTATCACCCCCAAGTTCTTCGTCCATCACCAGACGGAGAATCCTGTCTAGTACGTGATGCTGACAACCGATAAATTGTGGTATTGTGACACCCTTTAATTTAAACATACGTTGCAACTTCACAACAACTCCATTTCTCTTCCCAGTATTGACGTTTGTTGTATCAGTAATGATCATCTTAATTGAATTCCACAAATTGTATTCATCAATAAGTTTGGCAATTTTTTCAGCAACAGTTTCAGCTTTGCCATCTTTTAAACGCAGTGCATCAAGTTTCACGTCAGTTCTTTCATTCTGAAGTACAACTACCTGATATTCCTTATCATCTATTCGTTTGCCGTCAAAGTGTAAGGACCACTGTTCCATTTTAAGTTGTTGTATCATTTCTTTTTTTAATTTACCTGCCTCTTTGAATATGGACTTGTAAATTGCTGATTGACTTGGAGTTGGAATATCAATACCTTGTTGTGATAATACATTGCATATTTTAGCAGCTTTCATTGTGGAAACTCCACTTGATGTAACCATACTTACAGCAAATTTACTTTTGTAGTGGTTTCTAGTTTTTTTCTGAGTGTCCTCATCATCGTCTTTATCACCGTCGTCGTCTTCATCATCTTCACTCTTACTTTTGCAGTTTTCAGATTCAGTACCACTGTCTGTGGTAGACAGGACTTGTGATGTGGAAGGTATTGCTGTTCCAGACTGGACTTTCCTTCTCTTGGAAAGGTGAATGGTTTCTTTACTTGCCACTTGTCCTGTTGAGTACCCCACCTGTCCTTTACTTTCTTTTTGTAGGTGGTATAGACGTTTATCTTCCGAGGATAACCACTGGCCATTCACTTTCGTGATGTCAAATAATGCATTGAGAACATCATATTTTCCACGCTTGACACATTCATCATAGACCTTCAGCACCTTCATAAGCTTTGCTCTTATCACTTGATCAGACACACGTGGAAAATTCAGTTTATTGTCCCACAATTTTGTAATTTCCTTAGAAATTTGGTCTATTCGTTCTTTTCTTCCTTTAACATATGCTCCGAGAAACTGGTATCTTCCTACGATCTGCAATTGAAGTGGTATTCTGGATTTTTCATCGAGTGAATGTTCTTCTACAGCCACGCTTCCTCTTCTTCTGTGTGACTCTTGAAATCTCACCAAATTTTTAGTCCAAGTCTTCTTGTTCTTTGTTACTGTGGTATGACTTTTCTTGTGAGACATCATATAATATTGTTTCGACTTTACGGATAGCTGAGCGTAAATATCCGTTTAATAAAGTCGTTTAATTAATAAAATACTTTAACTGTATAGTAATCCAATTATAGTTTGATAATCCAGTCAATGTTGATAACAGTTCGATAATCCAGTCCGTATCCTAACGATAATGCTACAACTACTTATACTTCGTACACTTACAGCGTCTTTAGTTCGCTACAGTAGTTCCTTATTAGCTCAGTTACACGCAGAGTACTTCATAGAACTATTCACATTATCAACACTGAGCTCTGACAGCAGCTCGCTTATATAATTATTTAGAGCTTCCAGAATGTTCTACTAAGTTCTATAATCTTCTACAGTCTGTTACAGTCGTCTATATCACCGTGGTAACACAATGACGTCATCACATAACAATTCCAAGTATTTGCCGGCACACGGCCGTTTCGTTGCCATGGTAACGTGTGGCGTTATATTTATAAATTCATAACAAAATAATGAAATAAATAGAATTAAGCTGAGAATTAAGCTTAAGATTAAAACATCGGTCAAAAATGAATGTATAAAAATGGTAAATCAAATTTTTATTTTGGGGGTGACCTTTTTTTGTTGCAGAAAGCTATTTGGGCCTTTTTTCATGATTTTAGGTAAAAGTTCATCGATTTATGATACAGGAAACATTTTATTTGAAAAAAAATTAAAAAGTCATATCCCTAATATATATATATATATATATATATATATATATATATATATATATATATATATATATATATATGCATATACATTAGGGTAGGCCAAAAACAAAAAAATTTGAAATTTTAACATGTCTGCAAGAAAACGTGATCCTTTTCACATATGAATACAAACTATAAAAAAAAATTTGGAAAAAAATATTATTGAGTGCTGCCGAATTTGATTTGATTATTTTCATTTTTAGTCTAAAATATGTCAAAATAAGGATTTTGTAGGAAAGTGAAAAAAAGATTTAAATTTTTATATCTATAGGAAATATTTGTTATTTGAGGCTGTTTATTTAAAAGGCAACACGTTTTTCAACCTTTTTGGACTTCCCCATTATAATTTTGTGTTACTTGTTTATCAATTCCTACCCCGCCCCCTCTTTTATGCGCAGTGCTATTGTTGTTAAAAAAGATATATCTCTAAGTAATTTTTTGCTAAAAATTTACTGATTCCGCTATAATAAGAATTTTAATTAAAAGGTTTTTTTAACGTCACATTGTAGCTAACCACCCTTTCCATGTGATATTTGGTGACACTTCCAATACCCCTCCTCTTGTATTGTGGTAAACCCCTCCTCATATGGGGAGGGGTTTACCACAATACAAGTAATAACTGTTTTTATAACCCCTTTTTAAATCATATATTGCCTAAATTACAGAAGAGTTATTTTATTTAGAATTTTTTTGGGGTCTAATTAAAAACAGAAAACCTAATGAAAAAGTGGTTATTATTTATACTCAGCTAAATCAACGAATAATTGCTTCTTATTAAAATTGCCTACAACTTTTCTGTGATTTTCAACCACGTTAAAAACTTCGTTTCGTACAGCTTCGTCCTAAAGATAAGAAATATTATTTATCTATAATTTATTCTAAAAGTAGATTTGTATGATTGTTTAGATTTTTATTCATAATTTCTTCTCAACTAATTTTACGGTTTACCTTTGTAAGTATTTGGAGATAATCAGAACACAACTTAATTCCTCTCTCGGCTGCGTCATTAGTCACTTTTAGAGTTTTGATAAATAGCTTCATTTTCAAATAATAGACATTGTCGTCCCATTCTGAAGAAAGAACTTTAAGCCATTTTCCATCATCTTTTAAATTATGAAAAATCAACCAAGACTTGTTCCCAATATAAGATAAAATATCGGAATTTTTTCTAATCACTGGAAGAGTTGGTTTACCGCAATTGATACCAAGTGGTTTTCCGTATTCTTGCATTTTTTTTGCAATTTTATCTTTATCATTTAGAGAAAGTTTATTTGAAAATAAACTTAATACAGACACCTGCTCGGTTAGATACCAAGAGTGTCTGCTTAAAACATATTGGGCTTTTTCAGCAGGTACACCAAAGTTTAGTATACCTTTAAGTGCTTCTAGATCATTAAATAATTCTATATCATTAATTGGTGCATCACAAGCCTTTGACGCTTCTAAACAAGCTTTAATGTAAATGACTGAGCTAAAAGTCAAAAAGATTTTAAGGTTTTTTAAATCAGATTCGGGTAAATCTTTTTTAAATATTAACATCTTTGGTGTATACAGCAAATGTGCTACCCATCTTGCATGATGGTGAACACCACATGTTTTCCATTTCTTGGGCTCTTCTCCACCTAATAGAAAAATTGCTAGTTCTGCAGCCTCTATGTAATTGTCTCTTGGGTGATGCTTAGAGTGCAATACTTTCTCTAAGAAGTTGCCAGTTTCATTTGCTTTTTGTTTTAAGAATGAATTTTCAAGATCAAGGGATCTATTTGAAAGTTTGAAAGGAATTTTTTTAGAGTGAAGCCATTCTTTTTGAAAATTATTAAACTCTATATTATCATCAGATGATGTCTCTTTTTGAAATAAAGCTTTCCAAAACGACCCTATTATTAATTTTAAAACATAATGACGACATGCAAGCCAGAGAAGCGTATTTATAGATTTGCATTCTTCAAGAAGAGTTGCCGCTCCGTTTCTTACTCCAGTATTACAAGCCGTTGTATCGAAAACTTGGGCAACAATATCATCTTTAAGATCCCATTTTTCTAAATCTTCTATGATTCCTTTACATATAGAATGACCTTTGCCTGACTGAATAGGTTTAATAGATAAAATTTTACCTTCCTCGCAGTTTGGAAAACCACTTACTAATACAGTTAAATAGTCAAACTTTTTACCAGATATTTGCTTCATAAGTTTCCCATCCCAGTGAAGAGTCAAATAATCTAATCTAACTTTTTTTTAAAATTCTGCCATTATATTTCTTGCCATAATTTGTCTATTTTGCTTACGTGCTCTTCTAATTGTGTTTAGTGAAATATCTACATCATTAGCTTTAACCCCACCTAAAAAATACAGAATATAATTTTTCTTATCAACTAATCACACTAATAAAAAACATATGAAACTGATTAGTGATTTAAATATCAATCAAAAAGTAACCTAGAACCAGGATTGCTGAAACATTTATCATAAGCTGTGCGTTTGATAGTTTAGATCTATCAGCAGTTGCTGTTATCATTGGATGACAAACAAAGTTTCTTGGCAAAATTAAATTGATATTATCTGATACAACATTTTCCATTACACCTGCATAAGATTCAAAATTATTTACTTCATAATCAATTTTAGAAGAGCTCTGAGAATCTGAGTACATAGAACCTCTAGACGCAGCGAAAAATGATTCTTCAGTTGAGTCACTATCACTTTTATAAACGCTGAAATCAATTTCTTTATCATTTAATTTTCTTTTCTTTTCTTTATCGATTCTTAATTTTTTTTTTCCCTCCTTCTCTATTTTTCTTTTGACACTCAATTTCAACAAATTATCTTTTCCACCTAGTCCTCCGGTTTTTACTCCACTTTTGAGTGTTGAAAACCAGAGAATATCTTCTTCTGCATTTAAATTTGATCTGGTTTTTTTAACATATTCTTTCCGATTCGGAAAACTAATATCAAAAAAATTATCCATTATTTTTCTAAAGCCTTGAATAAATAAATCTTTTTTTAAAAAACATTTATGTTTAGACTTTGCAAGACTTCTCCATTTATCATGTAACTTAAAAATACTTTCAATAATATACTTTTCCTGCTTGCAAGGAATGTCAGCTTTATCCCAAAAAACGTTAACGGTTTTCATTGTTAATTTTGCAGCTAATTTTAATTTTAAAATGTTGCTTTTAGTACCTAATTCTTTTGTACATTTAGAAAACACTTGAATCGAATTGTTCATCATTTTTAATTGATACCTTAACAAGCAAAACAGAAGATGAATTTAAGTTTATTTTCAAATTGAAAAATAAAGTTATTTTTGGAAATAAAAAGTTTAAGTTATAAAAGTCTTTAAATAGTATAAACCTAAAAAATCTGTAGACATCTCTAGTAGTAGGCAGAGAACTGTTATTAATATCTGCCTGCGGATATCCAACCAACCATATTTCATTTGTCGATTTCAATACTTTTGAGTATTTCTTTGTAATTGACTCAGTCAAATTATTTTTTACAGACAAATTCTCTTTTCTTTTTTGTGTATGCGATGCCATGTTAAAATGTTAAAATGAATTAAATTTTATGACTGCTAGAAAAATAATAAAACGTAAAACATCTTCATTTCTTAAAAACGAGTGGAAAGATGAATATAATTATAGAATTAATAAATTTAGTTGCTTTCTTAAAAAATTTTATTAATCTTGTTTTTTAAATTATCTTTAAGCACATCTTAGCTAACTATGTTGTTTGAAAATAACAAGTTATTTTATTTTAAATCAAAAATCTTTAAGTATCGTAAAACTTCATGGTATTTAATTATATAAAAAATAATTTTAATTACATTTCTTTTTGTACGTAAACTTTATGATTTAGCGGCTGTTACTTATGCAAAATATTAAGAAAAAAAAGAACAATTCGAATCAAAATACAACAAATTAGTTAAATAGATAAAACACTGCTGCATGCTGCAGTAGATTATGTTGCTTACATTATTTTTAAATAAACAAGAATGCGTCGCGTGTATTGTTTGTTTACATGAAATACAATAAAAATATGCCGTCATTAGTAAATATTATGCCGAACAAATTAAAAAACGGAACAGAAGTGATGGAAGTTTTGTGTTTTGGATTTATTCATATAACTGAAACTTAAAATGAAATTCGGCAGAACTTAGAGATGAGCTACATAAACACTTTCATAACAAAAAATGATTTTTATAGTAAAAAGAACAATATTTTATGCAGCTACTAGAAAAATTGATACTTTGAAAAATATATGTGGGACTGTGGCCTACCCTAATATACATATATATATATATATATATATATATATATATATATATATATATATATATATATATATATATATATATATATATATATATATATATATATATATATATATATATATATATATATATATATATATATATATATATATATATATATATATATATATATATATATATATATATATATATATATATATATATATATATATATATATATATATATATAGAAAACCACTTAACAAATTTTTTTTTCATTTTACACTGTGTTTTATCAACAAAGATTCATAAGAAATGATGAATTTCTGATAAATCTTTGTCGATAAAACACATTGTACAAGGAAAAAAATTTATGTCGAATGATTTTCTTGTAATATATAATTGCTCTGTTCTTTAAGAACATTGAGCACTCTATTTTGTAGAACACATTTTAAAGTTGTTTAAATATATATATATATATATATATATATATATATATATATATATATATATATATATATATATATATATATATATATATATATATATATATATATATATATATATATATATATATATATATATAATGGTAAATACAGTCAAAACAAAATGTTTCTATGTATTATTTTTCAAATAAAAATAAAACGATAAAAACAAGTTTACTTATGCTCAACTCTTACTGGAACAAATGAACCCACTAAATATATTTTAAATAAATATTTTCCAAAATATACTTTTCATGTTTAAATATAAACTAAGCCTGGTTCCACAACTTTTTACAGCACATTTATTTTAAAAACAATATAAACAAATGCAATACAAGAGCTACAGAAAACATTAAGATACCGTTTGAAACAATAAGACTCTCAAAATTCTTAAAAACATATAGTGATGCCTATTAAATTGAAAAATTAGTTTCCAGAAACGAATCATTATTAAACTTAAGCAACGAACACTCTCTGAAATTAATGCTAAAAGCTACAAAAATCAAATTAAACAAATATAAGGAATTTTTTTAAATTTAAATTAAAAAAAATAAATCTAACTTAACTTTTAATATAAACCGATAAAAAAAAAAATAATTTAAATAACAAGGTTTATATGTAACAAATGCGTATATCCCACGTATGCAACTATTTTTTTATGTTTTTTACACGACTCTGAAAAAGTTACTCGATGACAAGACTGATTTAAGTTTTCTGCGAGCTTCCTATAACTACAAATAAGTAACTCTTTTTATCAATCTTACACAAACTTCGTTTTTTTCATATTTATACACAAACATTATTTTGAAATGTGGTAAATAAACTTATAGTGAAACATATAAACACTCTTTCATAAAATCAGCAGATTTATTTTTAGTTATTGTATTTTTTATCTTAAATGGAAGAATATAGAGATATATTTCTCGGATTATTTTTACGTACACGTTTTTATATTGTTGTAATTGTTATTTATTTTAATCATGTCTCGGAGTTGTATGCAACTGTAATTTTATTTACTTCGTATATTTCGAACTTTATGTTTATGATATTTATATTTGTATATCTTTACAGCCAATATGTGATTGATTTCTTGTAAATACTTCGTAGTTGTAAAATAAACATGAGTAAAAAATAAACAAAAAACCCGGATTTTTCTTTATGAAAAATTAAATTTCATTAATTTAACATCGAAATTTCGCGCCACAGACTTATTCATGCGTAATAATACTTTAACAACGCAAAAAATTGAACAACGTATTTATTAGAAGATAGCCACTAATTATTGCATATAAATTTACGCTTATTATACTAATTTCTGCTATCACCAGTAAGAGTCAAATCAAAAAATACAAAGCATTTTTAACTTCACTGCTTACTTGTTTAAAATCTTTTAGTATTCTCATACTTCAAGGTGCTTATATTACCCTAATCTACCCTATTTGCTAGATATTTATGATTTGTATATGCCATTATTATATACGCCGAAAATATATAAATAATAAAGTTATTTTCAATTTTTTTTTCAAGGCTTTTGTAAATAAGCAGTTTGCATTTTTTTAAGTCCAATACAAAAGTTTTCAATGCAGTGTTTACAAATATTTTAATTTTATAATCTATAACATAATTGCTACATAAACGTTTAACGTTTAACGTTTTTTCATCAGTTACTAGACTTTAAAAGAGCGCGTTTTCAAATAGCACGCGGTCATTGGAGAAATATCTCTTAAGCAAGTTAAAACTTTTTACCTTTTGGAATTTAATTATTATTTATTAGTTTCGAAATATTACATAAAAAATCATATTGAGATAAATAATCATCGTTAAGATCATTTTATAATTGAATTAAGTATAGAAAGTTATATATAACATTTTTATAAGATATAAAGTAGAAAGGATCATTTCTTTTTAAATCGTTTACATTTTGTTTGTTTTAGTTTTTCTGTTATCTTTACTTTTTTTTTAGCAGTTTGTTTTTATTGAGCTTATATTTTATTTTTTAAAAGGAAAATAGGGGTATGGATTAGGCCTAATTATTTTTTGTGCAACAAAAAAGTTATACTAATGCTATTTCCATAAAATTGGTAATAACTACTTTAAAATTTTTGTGATGCTATTAAATATTTTTATTCTTTCTTAGAAACTTTAGAAAAGTAAACTAAAATTTTGGGGCAACACTGACATGACATGTCACAAGTTATTGTATGTAAATGTTAAAATTTGTTATAAGAATTTTAGTTCTTATGAAATAAAAAAATGAAGTTAAAGAGTATTGTTTCTATATATATATATATATATATATATATATATATATATATATATATATATATATATATATATATATATATATATATATATATATATATTGTTTACTTTAAGTCTTTTTTAATTTTTTCGCTTCATTTTTAAAATTTTTGTTTGCACATGTTTATTGTTTGTAAAACGGGTGATGCGGAAGTTATCGGACAAATCCTAATTTCATTATTTGAGCATAATAATTAGTTTTTGTGGTTTTATGCGTAGGTATAAACGTTCTATAAAATATAAACTTTATTATTTAAAACACAATTATTTAAAATGAGTTTAAATACAGCTGAACAAGAATCATTTCGAAAGCGACTAAAAATGTTTTGTGTAAATGAACCCAATATCAAAAAAAAATCGTAAATCATTTTGAAAAGGAAGGAATTGCTTGAAGTACAATATATGATAACCTAAATAGACTTGAAGCTGTTCAATAGTTTTCTGATAGAAAGCACCCGGTCGTCCGACATCCTGGACTAGAGAAAAGAAAGCCGAATTAACGAGACTTGTCAACAATCAAAAAAGGGTCAGTCAGAGAAAAATAGGTATTAAATTCGGTGTAAATCAATCGACAATTGGTCGTCAGTAAAAAAAAAAAATAATAAATATAGAAAACGTGAAAAGACTCCAAAATACATTACAGAACAACAAATAAAGGCAAAGAAAAGAAGCAGGAAACTAGTTAACCAACTTTATAACACAAAATCGCTTCTAGTCATTGACAGGGCCGCCGTGAGGGGGGGTCTACTGGGTTGTTTTGTCCCAAGCGCCAGGTCGACAGGGGCGCACGAAGCCGAATATAAATAATTTTTTTTCATGTTTATTTAAAAAAAAGATGAAGTACTGGGAAGCAGCGTGGAAAATAAGAAATCAAAAGCAGCCGGTCAATTTGACCAGCTAAAACATATATTAGACGGTCAATTGCTTTTTTTGGCCGGTCAATTTTTTTTAGTTTAAATTTTCAACTTTGTAATGAAGTGCTTCATAATTAGACTTTTTAAATAAAAAAAGTAATTAATGCTTTAAAACTAAGATATTAGCATTACTTTCAAAACATTAGTTTTAAATAAAGCGATTCTTTTTATATAGCGGAAACTTGCAAATAAAGTGAATACTAATGATTAATTTAACAACCCGCTGAATTAAATGTTTAAATTAACTTTAGTGCACGGAGATTTTCATTCAATTAAAAACGGAGATTTTTTACTTTATTAAAAAAAGAGATTAGATTAAATCCAAGTAGTTTGATATTGATATAAAATATTAAAACAATTTTATTAAATTTATTTCTCTAATTTTTAAAATCTCTCAAATTTGAAACAATTTTGAAACACGTGATATCAATGTGATAGTCTGATAGACCCAATCAAGAAGAAATTCAAACAGTTCTTTGCTTATGAGCGGATGCTGTTTCAAAAAGAATTAAAACATGTCTGGTTTTAAAAAAAAAGATTCTGGTTGTCAAGTAAGAAAGAATGCTGCTCAAAGAACTGCGAGTGAGGAATAGAACAAACGCACTCTTCAAGACTGTGGTATTACAGTTACAAAAAAAGGAGAAGATGAAAGTCCTACTGCTTCAAACTCTTTCCTGCCAAGTCAATCGATTCAAGTAGTAAATAGTTTTCCCCGTGAAAGGATATTTCCCCATTTGATTAATTCAATGTTATATAAATTTTTAACTTATTTTTTTAGGTTGGAACTGAAAACGATGTCACTGACATTTCTGAGAGCTCGGGAGAGCCCCTATCAAAAATCGGAATGGTAGCTGTGAATGAAGAGAATTTTTTGGTAAGTTCTATCTCTTTAAAAGAAATGATGTTAATAAACTTTTAAGCTAATAAAATAAGGTTTTTTAAAATTTATTCTTAGGTGTTGCCAACAGAAGAACCCATCCCTACCATTCCTTCCAATGATCCTGCTTTGTGGGCAGCACATCTTTCCGCTTTGTATACTTTGGTACAGACAAAAGATGGACCGTGAACGAGCGCTTTCTGAGGGTCGAGAATCTTGAAAAAAAGATAGGTGCTGACATTGCCAAGCTTATTATGGACGTCTTAGAACAAAATGGAATCGATCTCAAAAACTGCGGAGGTCAAGGATATGACAATGGAGCGAACATGTCCGGTATATACAAAGGAGTACAGGCGATTATACTGCAAAAAATCCTTAAGCTCTCTATACGCCATGCAGCGCTCATAGTCTCAACCTTGCTGGTGTTCATTCTGCTGAATCTTCGGTTGAAGTCAAGAACTACTTTGGCCAAGTCCAGTCACTTTACAATCTTTTCAGTGGAAGCCCTAGTCGGTGGAAAGTCTTGATTGAAACCACTGGTTTGTCCCTTCATCAAACGTCGCAAACCAGATGGAGTGCGCGAATCGAGGCCGTGAAGCCGTTAGTCAAGCGATCAAGGGAAATCCTCGAATCTTTGAAAAAGCTCCAAGATTTTGATCTAACAGCTGATCAATTGAATGAAGTAAAATCTCTGGAGAAGTGGGTTCATTCATTCGAGTTCATCGTAATGACAACCTTTTGGTATAAAACTCTTCAATCAATCAACTACGTGAGCCTTGCACTCCAATCAGAAAATATTTCCTTGGACGACGAGATGAAACTCATTAAGACTCTTATTGAAGATCTAAATCGGCTGAGATCATCTTGGACCAGCATCCTTAATGAGGCGCGTTTGATAGCATCTGGTCTTGCTTCTTTTGGTTTTCAATCAGAATTTGTGAAGAAGAGGACGAAAAAAAGGAAGACCTTTCACGAAGAGGTGAGGAACACCGCTCATTTCCATGAAGACGAAGCAAAAGAGTTTGAGGTGAGCGTATTCAATACCGCTCTTGATACTCTTATTCAGCAGGTCAGCGATAGATTCCAAGCTGCTGAGAAGACGACGAATATGTTTTCGTTCTTGTTGTCATTGAAATCTCTTGTTATGTCAAATGAAGAAGAATCAGAAGAAAGTGTTGAGGCACCTATCCAATTGGTGGTGAAATGCAAGGTCTTGGTACAAATCTACGCGACCGATGTCGAGGAAGAGAAACTTATTGAAGAGGTCCGCCACCTCGATGCTCTGAAGCAATCCAATCTTTTTGGTCCAAAAGAATCTCTCACTTCCATGACGTTATTGAATGGAATATACCAGAAAGGTCTTCAGCCGCTCTTCGAATCAGTCTGCATTTTGCTGCGCATCTTCAACACCATCCCTGTTTCTGTTGCGGAAGGCGAGAGATCTTTTAGTAAGCTTGCTCTAGTTAAGACAGCTTTAAGGTCTACAATGAGCCAAGAACGGCTCACGAATTTTCTGGTTATTTCCACTGAGCATGATCTTGCCAAAAAGTTGTGCTACGGTGAAGTGATTTCCAAATTCGCTGTGAGTAAAGTTCGAAAGATCAATTTCCTCTGAAGTTGAAACAACAATAGCTGTTGTATTCTAGACAAATTTTTGCTCTTAACATCCAATAGTGTTTAATGATTGTCTTTGGTCTGTTTCTACCATGTTCTAGTGTCGACTTTATCATTTTATGTATGAGTGCATAACTAAGTCAAAAGACCATTGCAATTATCTAGAAATAAACTGTTCAAATGTTGATTAATTAAAATTAAAAAATTCTATATTCTTTTATCCTCTTTGATTTGTTATCAAATGACTTATTATATGTATTGAATTATGGATCAGCTTTCACTTTCAGTAGGGCGCTTGGGAAATTTTGACCCTGGGCGCCGCAAAGGCTCACGGCGGGCCTGGTCATCGATGACGAAAAATACTTTTGTTTTGCAGTGGACAACTTGCTTGGAAATTCTGGATACAACACAAACAACAAAAAGACATGCCTAGAAAGTGTTTGTTTTATAGAAAAAGAAAAACTTCGAAAAAAATTGTTAATGTGGTTAGCCATATCTGACCGTGGTATGTCCGAGCCATTGTTTCGCACTTCCAAGGCTGTAGCGATCAATTTATCAATCTATATTAATGAAAGTTTAGAAAAACGACTTCTTCCATTTATTCACAAGTATCATGGAGACTTTATCTATTTATTTTGGCCAGATTATGCAAGTTCTTGTTATTCTAAATTCTTGATTCTCTAAATTGGATGGACCAAAATGTCTATTACTTTGATAGAGAATCCAATCCCCCAAATGTGTCTCAAGCACAACCAATTGAAAGTTTTTGGTGACATTTGGCACAGAAGGTTTACGAGGGAGATTGGCAAGCTTCAACAATTTCTTTTATCTCAATTTGATTTTTTGTCATTAGCGCTGTTTATTATATGATTTTCCTATAAATATTTTGAAATCATGATGTTCAGCATAAATTGATTTGTAAAAGCTAACATGAAATAATAGTATTTAACAACTACTACCCTGGTAAATCACAACAGCTTTTTTCTATAAGGTACATTGATTTTCATTTTTTGTGTGAAATGTTTTTCTTATTTATTTACTTATTCATTACATTTTTTTATTTTATATGATGTATTTATGTGGTAAAGAAGAACAAAATATTGTTAAGTTTTGTGAATCTTTTAAAAACGTTTACAAATAACTTTTTTAAAGAAATAATATTGAAGTTTGTAGTTAAAGGGTTTGAAACGGGTTTTTTTTTAATTTTTTTGTGTTAGCTGTATGTTTATTATTTGAATTGCAGGTTTTTAATGATTTTTTCAATTATTATTTGCTAAGTTAATTTTTTTACAAACATCGTGCTGATATGTATATTCTTTTAAAGTCATAAGATTATTGTATAATTTATTTTAACTGACAGTTTGTTATATATATAAAAGTTATTTATGTGTGCCATTTAGAGTAGAAAAATAATTATATAGGAAAAATCACAATCTTCGAGATTCGGTTAAGACTTTTTGTTACTACTTTCAATTAAAATCAAACTATATTTTAATAAAAGCAAGCTAGAACCTCTCTGTTGTAAACAGACGCATGCTATACGAAAAATTAATTTTAAAAATAAAAAAGAACACACAAGGTCTCTTTTTGAACACATTTCTTTACTAACATTGTTTGAACTAAATAGATATAAATTTTTAAGTTTTATGTTTAATAGCAAAATGAAAAAAACTCCTTCAATTTTCTATAGTCTTTATAAGCAAAAGCCAGATTATTAATACCTGTTGCACACAAATAGTACCCTTTTAGAGCCTTTATGCAAAATAAACTTGAGCAATTTAAAGTTACTTATCGTGCACCTCATACTGAGAATAAGTTTTTATTATTTAATCAAAATATTGTTGACTTTAAAAATTTAAATGATTTTAAAAAAACTATTAAAAAGAGTATTTTAAAGTATAAAAAGGTACTTACCGATTTTTTCTAAATTTTTCACTGCTAGCTTCTTATATAAGCTCTTATTTTTTAATATACTTAAATATATTTTTCAAACATTGTGTTAGCAATAATCGTGGTAATATTAAAAAAAAGTAACAATATATGTTTGTATAACTGTTATCTTACATTTTTAAACAATTATAATGTAACATTTTAACGTAAAAATTTTGTAAATACATTTATTTTTATATATGTATATATATATATATATATATATATATATATATATATATAAATATATATATAAATATATATATATATATATATATATATATATATATATATAAATATATATATATATATATATATATATATGTATTCTGCAGAATATATATATATATATATATATATATATATATATATATATATATATATATATATATATATATATATATATATATATATATATATATATATATATATATATATATATATATATTCTGCAAGTTTCCCGTGTTCTTCTTACAGTTCTTATTACAAAAATTTGCCTAATATTTATGTTTGTGATTTCTTATATTTATATGTATATTCAATCTTAACAACCTTTATTATGTAATCACAAAAGTATATACTATGAAACAAAAGTAAATCTGAAAATAAAAAAAAAAATTTAAAAGTGAAGTTTCAATGGCTGATATTAGGCTAGAAGCAGATCTTAGTAAATAAAATGGAAGAATTAATAGGAAAGTTAACCGTCGCAGAAATGAAAGAGATTATTGCTCCCAACACCCAGGTTCTCTCTCAGAGAGGTCGTTCAGCAAGTAGTGTAGTAATGGCTGTATGGATGAGCCCTCCATTTGAAGGAGGGTGTATACCAGGGTGTTAGGAGACACCGAAGTAAAAACAGCAACCGAAAGGTTGTAAATGTCTTCTCTTAGTGAAGATGCTTATAACTTTTTTGTTGCTGCTTTTTCTTATGTTTTATATTATTTTCTTATATTCTTTATATTTTTTAATTTTTTTATTTTGAAATTGTAATTTTTTTTTAATAATATATTACGCTGTATAGATTTAATTAGTTTTGGTCTTTTTCAAATGAAATTTTAATTGCTTTTTTACTAATTAAACTTAAATAAAATAAAATTGATTCATTATCTAATTATCATAATATAATGATGCTACATTCTATTGTTAAAAATAATTAATTGGTAATTTAGTTAATTGAAATCGCTACTTTTAAAATTTACTTTAAGCCAAGACAATATATTTAGCTATATAAATGCAATTTATTTATATCTTTATTTGATTTTTTATCTTTAATGTTTATTATCTGGCTACTTAAAACATTTGTTATTTTGCATTTTATTTAAATTATTTTAAATCTATTATGATATCTTTTTAATTAAACTAAAGTTTACTAAGAGCCAACAGTTACAAGGTAAATTTTTTTTTTTCCATTTTCTTATTTTTTTATGTCTACTTATCTGTTACAATTTTTATTTTAGGTTTGTCATATGACGCATTAATGCAATATAAAAGATCAAAGTTTACATATTTTTTTCAAATTTGTTAGATACATGTTTGATTGTAAATTAAACTTTTTTTTGTTGGAAACGTATTTGTACTCAGTTGCTTAGTTATTTTTAATAAGTTTATTTAATTGTGTTCATTCAACGTTTTTAAGACAATTTTCTTTTTTAAAGAAAAATGAATCAAGGGGATACCAAAAAATTAACTCCTGTATAATTTAAGTTTACTTCATATTAGTAATTAATAATTAATTAAAGTTCATGTTACAAAAAATGTAACAAGAATTTAGCTTTAGTTTTTCGTTAACTTAAAGCATGATGAAGTGTTATCATTTTGTGTAAGTAGCCAAAAGCGTAATGTGTTGAACTTAGAAATGTAGAGAAAAACGGTTTTGCCTTACACTGATTTGACCTATGTCAGTTGTAAATTACTCAAATAATGTTAAATAATTGGTAAATTATTTTATCTCATACTTTTTATGTAAATTATACAGATGGTTCTATTTTTTAATTTGAAGGCGTTTTTCTAAAAGGGTGAAAAGGTTTCGCAACTTTAAATTGTGAAAAACAGCCTCTATAAATTATTTACGTAACAGACCGACCATTACCCATAATACGGGTTGCTTTCTGTTAGTAAGTTATTATTATTTACAAACTCTTTTTCTAAATAGGAGAGGTAAAAAATACAAAAACAATATTTTATTTTTTAATAAATTCGTCGTTCAACATTTATCACATTTATCACATTTGAAATATAAACCGCCTCAAATAAGCATTCAATTTAAGGACTTTTGTAGCCTTTATTAAAAAAAAAAAAAACAATCCTGACTAAACTCGGTTTAAGTTCTAAACTTTAAAAACATTATAGAAAAGCTGGTTACCCAGTGAAAAATAAAACCGCGTCCCACATGGGTTACGCGTGGGTTCCGTGTGGGATTGATGGGATTTACGTGGGACGGATTTTCCCATGTGGTATCCGTATGGAAATGTGTCACCTTAAACCTATGTGGGTAATCCCATATGGGTTACATGTGGGAACCATATGGTATTTACACACATGGGAAATCCCACGTGGGTTTCCTGTGGGATTTGCATGGGAATTAATTTGAAAGCCGGAAACTGAAAAAAAAACTTTTTAAAAAAAAACTAAAAAAATTTTTTAAATCGACATAGCATTGCGTTACGTTTATATTGTGTGAAAATATTTTATATTACATAGAGAATGGCAAGCAAGTATGTAAGTACCACGAATAATGTTTATGTTTTTTTATAGAAATAAGATTAAGATTTGTGCAAATAGACGTATTATTAGGATGATATAATAGTTATTTGAATATAGATCTTGAGTAAATTATTTGCAAACAATTAACTGATGCAAGTTGCAATGTTGTCAAAAACCAATCTTGCATGCATAAAGAAATGCACAAAGAAATGCAGGTTTGAAAGTCAAAGAATTCCCAATTATCTATATTAAAAAAAGAAAAAAATAGGATTGAGATGGGTTTCTGTAACTTTTTTTATGCTCCAAAACTTTTAACTTTAGATATAATAAGGTCCTTAAGACTTAAGGGACTTACGAAGAACATTGAGGAACAAAAACAGGATATTTACAGAAACTTTTCAATTTTTAATCTGGAGTACCACAGTGTAATTGGGAATAAAGTCTCTGGGTCCAGTTTTCAAAGTAATTTGATCTAAAGTAATGTTTAAATAAAATAATATGCTTTAAAATGCATAGAGTTATACATATAACTCCTGATAGTTAACTATATGTATAACTAGTTATACATATAAATTGTTATAAAAACTTATTTTTTAAGGTTATGCTTGAACAAATTAGTACCAATTAATTCAAATTCAAGATTTAGTTCAAGTTCAAGTTAAAGTTCTTATTTATTCATTGTTTTTGTTAATTTTATAATTATTTGTTCAAATTTATCAGTTAGTACTAATTCTTACTACAGTAAGAATATTAATCATTGTTGAACGTGATTTTATTAGTAACTTAATTTTACTTTTAACATATTTTGACAACACCCTTTACATTTTAAATGATGACAGCTTTACTTTTCTATTGATGTTAAATTTATTAAGTTTCAATTACTCAGATTGAATTTTAACTGAATTATTGTAAGCTTTGTAAGGGTTTGTAGTATATCAAATGGTGTTGTAAATAAAGTAAAAAGAAAATATATATATATATATATATTTATATATGTATGTATATATATATATATATATATATATATATATATATATATATATATATATATATATATATATATATATATGTAAATTATGTTAGTGTATTTTACAAATAGAGTGCTCAATGTTCTTAAAGAACAGAGCAATAATTAATTTGTAAAAAACACTTATCTAACTTTTATCTTCGACTCGGAGTTTCACCATCGCTGGATCATCAGGAAGAGTTACTAAATCTAAAAAAAAATTCAATTTATAGAAAAAATATTTTACAGGAAGTTATAAATTATTATAAAAAATTTTTAATTACTATATTTTTTTGTTAACGGGAAGTTACAGAAAGTAATTATGAAATAATTTTCTTTGGAATGGGGATAGTTTAATTTGGTCATTTGTTTTTATAATTTTTTAAGAGGTATTTATTTTCGTGCCTACATTTAGAAATTAATTCAGATTTTTTATTTAATAAATTTTCTTGATTCAAATGAGTAATTATTTCAAATTTTTCTATGCTATGTTTGCAAGAAAAATTTAAAATAATTACTCATTTGAATCAAGTAATTATTTCAAATTTTTCTATGCTATGTTTGCAAGAAAAATTTGAAATAATTACTCATTTGAATCAAGAAAATTTATTAAATAAAAAATCTGAATTAATTTCTAAATGTAGGCACGAAAATAAATACCTCTTAAAAAATTATAAAAACAAATGACCAAATTAAACTATCCCCATTCCAAAGAAAATTATTTCATAATTACTTTCTGTAACTTCCCGTTAACAAAAAAATATAGTAATTAAAAATTTTTTATAATAATTTATAACTTCCTGTAAAATATTTTTTCTAGAAATTGAATTTTTTTTGAGATTTAGTAACTCTTCCTGATGATCCAGCAATGGTGAAACTCCGAGTCGAAGATAAAAGTTAGATAAGTGTTTTTTACTAAATAATTATATATATATATATATATATATATATATATATATATATATATATATATATATATATATATATATATATATATATATATATATATATATTTATAAATATATATATATATATATATATATATATATATATATATATTTATAAATATATATATATATATATATATATATATATATATATATATATATATATATATATATATATATATATATATATTAAAACAATAAAATCGATACAAAATTTCACCATTAAACGAATAACATTAACATTGTGATGATAATTGCATTAGGAAACTAGTATTTATGTATTATTATTATACTATAAATAAATTGTTTTTTAATTCATTTTATAAAATAGAGACTGATAACTGATAATTAGTGGAAATAAATACAAATTATTAAAATCATGTAAACTTCATTTATTATTTCTAAATACTATATTAATGTTAGTCTACAAAGTTAAAATCAATTTAGAGCATTGTCATTAGTTCTTTTGCGATTCGCACTTCCACTTCTGTCTCTCAAATTTATAAAATAGGTGGTCAAAGCTTGCTTAATAGGTAGGTTCTCAGCATAACAATGCTTTTTTCTTACACTTTATAAAGAGAAAAATGGCAAATTAATTACTTATTTTACCTAAATCATAGGGTCATCATAATGATGTCAGATGATGACCCGGTTTATTGAACACCTTCACCCTTTATCAAACTCAGTCAATTTTTTGCCATCTCCCATTGAAAATGATGTCAGTTTTTGTTATCATATTATGATGGTGTATCTGAATTGTTAATATAATATAAAAAATGCATAAACCATCAATTTTTTTCTGGTTCAATTATACATTTATTCTCAACAGTACTAAAAGTAAAAAAAAAAAAACAAATTGTTCTTTCAAATAAGTAAGCTAATTTCTGAATTTAAATTGTTTTTCCTATGATCCTCTACAGTTTTAAGCAACAAAAGCAAAAAGTTTTTAGACCACACTATTGGTGTAAATACCTCTAAAACCTGCTCAAGCTAGCATAAATTGTTTTACTTTTTTTTTAAATAAAATACTTTACTTTTTTTTTTTAATTCAATTTTTTAATTGACATTAGTTTGGTTTCAACATCCCCTCCCCATTGTCAGTTATTGTTTAACTCACACTGCCCTTCTATCTACTGGCATCATTTATGGATGATCCCATAGCCTAAATACTATATATATGTATATGTATATATATATATATGTATATATATATATATATATATATATATATATATACATATATATATATATATATATATATATATATATATATATATATATATATATATATATATATATATATATATATATATATATATATATATATATATATATATATATATATATATATATATATATATATATATATATATATATATATATATATATATATATATATATATATATATATATATATATATATATATATATATATATATATATATATATATAGTATTTAGACAGAAACCTCCCTATTTGCAGATAATATACTCAAGAACTATATTCAAATATCATATGAACATGTTAGAGAATGTTCATATGATATTTGAATATCACAAATTTAATAATATTGTTGTGACATGTTATATAAAGAATACCATAATAGATTATGATATGAAAATAAGATAGGATATAAAGGCAATCATCAAAGAATAAATTTACTTATAGAAATTTAGATGTTTGTTTATTAGTTTCAGAATATTATATTATGTGTGACCGCGGTCTATAATAACAGGCCTTGACATTGCACAACAAAGTTGTTAAACTGAAGGCCAATTCCTAATACTATGTTTACATTTTCGTCTTTTAACATTAGACGAAAGTTTGTGTTCACGCTTTTTTAATAAATCTTTAAAATTTGATTGGTTTATAAAGTAGATAGCGCAACTTCAAGACGATTACGTTGTTAGGTTCAAGGCGTTAACATTGTAAGGTAATAATATTGTCAAACTAACGATAAGTTTTTTTAATAATTAAAATGCCTTTAAAATGCTGTGTATCTCTTATGCAATTTATACAACTACAACTACAATATTAATTACAACTACAACAAAATTATCAATACTCAACCACAACAAAAATATCAATTTATAAGTTCCCGAAGAATCTAGAGAGAAAAAGATGTAGTGAAGCTATCCCAAGAACCGGTTTTATTGTTGCAGACTATACAGCAGTATGTCAACTGCATTGGCCAAATGAAGCAACTTTTGAAAGCAAATATGGGAAGCAACGACCTTTAAACCCACCATCTGTTATTAAAAATATTCTGCCTAGTTGTTTAGCCACACCAGCAAGTTAAGTTAGAAAAACTGTAACTTCAAGCGGTTTTCGAAGAATTTTACCAGATAAGTTAATTGATTTTCTAAAAGAGGATGAACTTATATTTGACGATATTCAATCTTTGTTAAGTGATAATAACAATGTTATTGTTTTTCAGCTTAATAAAAAAAGTTTGCACATACAATCAAAAATGTACAAACTTGGTGTTCCATTATTTATTTTAGTAATTTTCAATGATTATTCATTTGTAGCTAACCATAATGGCACAACTTGTAATATTTCATCTTTAGCTGTAAACAAATTAAAGTTAATAAAAACAAAATCAGCTTTATTTGAAGCAGTTAGATTTTTAAAAAATAAAGAAAGTTCGCTTTAGTCAAATATTCTATTCGAACACCTTAATGCTATGAGAAAAGTTAGTGTTGGTGAAGTTTTATATACTTCAGATATTATATGTAGAGCATATGAGTATTTTGCTATGCGACGAAGTTTATTTGATTGTTTGTGTATTGACTACAAGTTACCAAGTATAAGAATTTTAACACGATTGAGTTCAAAAATAAGCTCAATGGAGGTCCTAAGTTTCATAAATAGTATTTTTATGAATTTAAATCCATTGAAAAGAACTTCCATACTACTAATTGATTAGGTCTATGTCAAAGCTTCATTACTTTAACAAAGAGGTTCTTTGTTTGGTCAAGTAGTAAACTACCCTGAAAAGTTAGCTAAAACAATTTTTGCCATTTATGATTAAATGTCTTTTTGGAGGTCCAGAATTTATATGTAGAGCTCAACCTGTTGCAAATCTTTCCTCTGAATTTCAGTTTGCTCAATGTCAACAAATTGTTGATACGATAAATAATATTGAAAATAGTAAGACACTGGTAATAATTATTGATGGTAACCGTGTAAATCAAAGATTTTTTGGAATGTTTAAAACAGTTGATAGTAAACCATGGTTAACAACATCAGGTATATATTTATTGTATGATTATGTGCATCTCTTAAAATCTATACAAAACAATTGGTTGACAAAAAAGACTGGCGAACTTCAATTTTTGAACAATAAAGAACTGGCTTTGGCTAAGTGGAGTGATTTAGAAACTTTATATAAAACTGAGTCTTTTTAAACTCTCTAAACTTACAGCTAAATCAGTTTATCCAAAACCAATAGAGAGAAAATCTGTAAAGTTTTGTTTGTCTGTTTTTTGTGAAGAAACAGTAGCTGCATTAAGAATGCATCCAGAGATTGAAAATATAGCATTTGAAGGTACTGCTGTATTTATTGAAAAAATAATTTTTTTTCAAATGTTGTTAATGTCAAAGCACCTGGTGCTGGCATTCGGTTTAGAAATGAATTATGCGGAGAAATCCACTCAGTTGGTGATCAACAGTTACAACTGCTACGAGATATTGTTGAACTGTCAAATTTTATGAAACCTACAGGTAAGCGTGAAAAACAGCTTACGCTAGATACTAGCAATGCAATAGCGCATGTTGGTGATTTTTATTGTTACCATTTTTAGAAAAAAAAATTAAAAATACAGTTATCTTTCTAATATATATATATATATATATATACATACTTTGTTATGGTTCTGCTTGTTATTGATACTATTTAATATTACATAAATATTCTTAATGAAATTTGAAATACGAAAATATGATTATCTTTTAACAATTTTTTGGTTTCTTTTTATATTTCCGTCTTTACTAGAGATTATTATTAGAAACCATTACACCCTACCTAATATAAAAATATATCAATATAAATAAAAGTAAAAGTTTAATCGGCCTTCAGTTTTTACAGCATTTTGCGCAATGTCAAGGCCTGTTATTATAGAAGGCCGTGTGTGTGACGAAAAAGTAAAGATACTTTTTTTTTAAGTGGCTGTTGCACCCAACGTCTACATCAACTATTTATCCTAATTGATCACTTTTTTTCAGGATTCTCCTCATGGGTTCAAGCTCATTACGCATAATATGTGTTCAATTACCCATAATACGTTAGTCATTGTAAGTAATAGATTAGGAAATATTTATTTGTAAAATATTGTAGTCATTAATGACTTCAACCTGGCAATAATTAAAATTGCTCGACTAATAAGGTTCCTTATTAAAATTGCTCTCTTTCTCTCTCTCTCTCTCTCTCTCTCTCTCTCTCTCTCTCTCTCTCTCTCTCTCTCTCTCTCTCTCTTTATGTATATAAATATATATATATATATATATATTTATATATATTTGTATTTGTATTTTTTTTTTAGAAAATGTTTGAAGAAAGTTAGAAGATACTAAAAACCTTGGTATTATGCAAGCCGAAGCGATTTAATTAATTCAATCGACAAAAAACGGCGTGTAAATCGCAAAAGAAAAAATATTTTTAATATTCATTTTGGATGTATTGATTAATAGCATTTATTTTAAAATAAATTCATTTTGCAACACGTTTTTTAATTTTATAAAATTTCGTCATAATAGTTTAAGGTAAATCCCACATAGGTTATAGGTGGAAAACATCACATGTAAAAGATCAAAAATGCTGCACATTTTGAATACCAAATGGGATAAAGTAGCAAATACCAGATTAAGTTAAGCCTCTCTGAAAGCTGCGATGATTAATTTTAAATTACTATTTAAGTTATTTTTATATTAAAAGATTTTTAAAAATCATAGAAGCATTCGGACTTTCATTTGTCTAGTATTGACTACTTTTATACGATTTGGATTAAAATATGTGGCATTTAAGATCTATAACATGTAGTATTTTCCACCTATATCCCATGTAGGATTTACCACATAAAACCCATGTGGGATTTACCATATGAAACCCACATGGGACAAAATAATAATCCCCGTATGGGTTACATATGGTAAAAACCCACGCGTATCCCATATGGGATTTACCATATGGAATCCATGTGGGATTTACCATATGAAACCCACATGGGACAAAATAATAATCCCCACATGGGTTACATATGGAAAAAATCCACGCGTATCCCATGTGCGCTTTTTCACTGGGTAGGGGTTGTCCATAAATTACGTCACGCTTGCGTCAGGCAGGGAAGGTGTAGGTGATTTAGTGACGATTTGTTACCAGAGGAAAGGGGACTTAATTTTAATTATTAATCTAGAGAAGACTTTCTTTAAATTAAAAGAGTATTTGACCAAACCAAAACCCTTTAAGTTGATGTATTTACATGTTGATTATAAAATCAATTAGGCCTAAATCTTACTTGTTGATGTGAACAATCCGTTAACAGAGTAAATACAGTTTGTTTACGGACTGGTACGGCTGTAACAGTCTAGGTGCAGTACGCCATCTGCGCTTTGAATTTATACTGTCCAAGTGCAGAACTTTATTTAGATAGTGCACAAAAGTGTGCAGCAACAAAAAAAAGCTTTTGGCTTTAACTAAAAAATAAATAAATTTGATACCTAGAGGCAAACCTGTTCAATAGGAATAAGACGTGTTTAAGACGTCTAAAATCAGTTGCAATATTTATAATAAATTTTTTATACGTTTCAAACACGTCGTGTGCCCACATGGTGGAACCCTTGAACTAATATTATAGAACCGATTCCACTTGGCCACACAAAAGTTGCAAGGTAACAAAAAATTAAATTTTATAAAATAATATTTTCGCATGTATAACTACTATTATGTATTACTATGTATTATATATATAATATTTTGCATAAATTATATCAGAAGAATAGGTTTTGAAAACTGGTATTATATTTAGGATAACGATGTTAATATACAACTACTAAGGTGAAAAAAAAAATAAACAGACTAAAAAGTTATAGTTAACTAACGCAAAGAAGCTCAGAAAATAATAGATATTATTATATTTAAAATCTTTTTGTATTTTGTAAAATTTTGAACCCTCTCCCTTCTTTATTATTATTATTTTTTTTTTGTGGAGGAGGAGGGGGTAAAGATAAAAAATTGTTGCGTTATATTGGGAAGGAGGAGATCAATAAAGTATTACGGATGTGTTACGAGAGAAAGGGGGAATGGGCGCCTGGGAGAGGCTCAAAAAATGTCAAAAACTGGGCAACGTAATTCATGGATGACCCTTATAAAACCGTTTTTAAATATAAGTCTTATTTATAGTCGCTAAAAAAATCTAAAAACAAAGCTGAGCTACGTAATTTTAGCCGACTTATTTCTTTTGAAATAAAGCTGTGGCTGTCTTATTTCAGCTAATGAAGTTTACGTTATTCGAAAAAATAAGTAGCTTTATTTAAAGTCCTTTTGTAGGTATTTGTCAATTTTGCTTTTAAACTGATTTAAGTTTTAGGAATTTACTACTTCCACCGGTAACTCAATCTATGCGGTTGCTGCTTGATTAAGGAGATAATTTTATCAAGAAGCACTCTATTAAATTAAGCTCGGTATCAAAAGTTGTGTCCACGAGTCTCAATCTAACCTTTTTGTATATTTATTTGCTTTAAGAAATTGCATTCATGTAAAGTTAGATTTACTCTTCAGGGCCAACGATACCAAATAACCCGGGGTGGGGGTTGTTTGGTATTGTTAAGTAAGTCCTTATCCCCCTTACTACTTTTTAAAAAAATCTTTTTTTTAAAAGAAAATAGAATTTAATAGCAAATAGAATAAAGAATATAGGAGACTTATTTAAAAAATTGACTATTGTGCCTCCCCCCCCCCCACTTCCAAACCTGTGCCGTCGGCCATGCACTATTTATTAAATTATTGATTTAAAAATTTTTTATGTGCTCCCTCTTAAACGCGGAGTTGAAAGTTTTGTTAAATTTGATGTTTAGAATATATTTTTATCCAATGCAAGAACTTGATATCATATTGATATCAAACTTTGATATATATGATATCATGATATAAGACGTTTTTGATATCAAAATGAAATCACTCGTTGATATCATACTGATCTCAAGGCCTGATATCATAGTATGAGAAGTTTATGATATCAATATGATTTCAAAATGAAATCACTCGTTGATATCATTCTGAACTCAAAGTCTGACATCATAATATGAGAAGTTTATGATATCAATATGATATCACAAGTTGATATCATTCTGAACTCAAAGTCTGATATCATAATACAAGACGCTTAAATTTAAATTCATTGAATGACTTCATTATTGACTTAAATTATGATGACACCGAATGTCTTCCTAAAAAACATACGAATTATATTTTTATATAAAAATATTATTCTACTTGAATTAATTCTTTTTTAACTATATTATTTAATTCTATTTTAATAAAAATATTTTATTACTATTTTAAATAATTAGAATTTTATAAATAATTTATATACATTTTAATAACTGAAAAATAAAATGTTTATTAATATGACATAATTTAACTTTACTAAATAAATTGACTATTATTGTCCATTTATTTAGTAAAGTTAAATTATATCCTATTAATAAACATTTTATGAGAAATTGATAGTTATATTATATATGAAATATAA
>NC_088934.1:35302500-35497500 GCF_038396675.1 Hydra vulgaris
AAATCTTTTTAAAATTTTAAAAATTAATTTATTGTAATCTTTTTATAAATTGTACTTTTAAATTAAAAGCTTCATGGTATAGATGTTAATATTGAAAATATAGATTACTATAATTTTTAGATGGGGTCTAGCATTAGAAGATATTTATGGGTAGTTTCATGTTTTCACATGCTTTTAATAATTGGGATAAAAGCCATGACAACATTTTGTTATAAATAAAATTTATCTATAGTATTGTTATAACCTTTGCTCTTTAAAAAAAGTGTTTCTGGCTTTTCAATAAATGTATAATAATTTCTCTTGTAAGAATGAATTGTTGTTTAGGATATAATTGTGTTATTATATGTTTATTTTTCTATATTTAATATAGCATTGATCATTTTCATACATTTTTATTTAAATTTAATTGTTTATAATTTATCCAGATTTAGATTATTAGAAAACTCATGTTTACAGAGTTGTTATTAATCATAATTGAGTTGTTGTACCTAGGAAATTGAAGAGGTTTATTTATAAAATATGCTATATAAAAAAAATTATGGTTTTCATATGTTTTCACTAATAAATAGTTAAATACATACATATATATATATATGTATATATATATATATATATATATATATATATATATATATATATATATATATATATATATATATATATATATATATATATATATATATATATATATATATATATATATATATATATATATATATATATATATATATATATATATATATATATATATATATATATATATATATATATATATATATATATATATATTATAGATATCCTTGGAGTTGTGGCAGCGTCATAGTTTGTGTATTGAAGAGGTTTATTTATAAAATATGCTATACATAAAAAAATATGGTTTTCATATGTTTTCACTAATAAATAGTTAAATACAAGATCTTCGCAATGGCTTCCCTAAATGGCGAACGTGTTTTTTTCAACAAAAAAAAAAGATTAAAAAAATAATTAAATAGTAAAGAAAAGAAAAAAGAAAAAGAAAGAAAATGGAAAGAAAACTAATAGGAAAAAAGAAAAAGAAAGAAAACTAATAGGGAAAAAGAAAATTAAAAGAAAACTAATAGGGAAAAAGTTGAAAAATAAGAGAAAAAAGCAAACAATGATGAAACAAAAGATTTTTAAGAAAAATAGATGATATAAGAAAAATTGATGATATAAGAAAAATTGATGATAAACAAAAAATAAAGTCGGAGAAGAGAATTAAAAAATATATATTCGAATTAAAACTGTTTTTACGATTTTTGTAAACTATTTGTTGTTGTTATTGTTGTTGTTGTTGTTGTCGTTGTTGTTGTTGTCGTTGTTGTTGTTGTTGTTGTTGTTGTTGTTGTTGTTGTTGTTGTTGTTGTTGTTGTTGTTGTTGTTTTTGTTGTAATTAACAATTATTGTTTTCTGTTTGTCCAGTATCGTTAATTAATATTTGTCGTAAGCTTTTCGGTTTTCTACTTTATGCTTTCTTAATTTATGATTTGTTGTTATTGTTTGTCTATTGTTTTTTTTTGGTCTATATACATTTTTTAAAAGGTACCCTTTATTTACTTTTTTTTTTACGCTTGTTATGTGTAATTTTTTAGTAATTATTTTTAAAGTGTTATTTCTTTCCTCTCTAAATATTGTAGTTATTGTTATATTATCATTAACTTGGTGTAATTTTTTTGATCTAATTATACGTTTTCTTTCTTAAATAGATTTTTTATTAAATCGATGCTTTTTCTTTTCTTCTTTTTCTTTTTATTGTTGTTCTTTTTTTGTGTTTATCATTATTATATATATATATATATATATATATATATATATATATATATATATATATATATATATATATATATATATATATATATATATTTGTGTATGTATATATATATATATATATATATATATATAAGATCTGCATTTTTTGGTGTTTACTTAACATTAGTTGAATTATTTTTTGTAAATATCCATGAAAATATTTTTTCAGAATATATATGATTGATTGATTGATTGTATTGGATGTAAGGGTGGCGGGGGGGGGGGGGGTTTACAAACCCGCGTTAATAACCTGTTTTGTATTGTACATAACGCGTTTATAAGTTTTATTATGCGTTTTGTTTAATGTTTTCTCCCAACACATAAACTAACTCTGTCTGCTACTCCAAGGATATATATATATATATATATATATATATATATATATATATATATATATATATATATATATATATATATATATATATATATATATATATATATATATATATACATATATTTATATACACATATCCATGTATATATATGTATATATAAAAATATATATATATATATATATATATATATATATATACATATATAAACATATATATATATATATATATATATATATATATATACATATATAAACATATATATATATATATATATATATATATATATATATATATATATATATATATATATTTATTTATTTATATATATGTATATTAGGGATATGACAATTTTTAAACACCCTATCCCCATTTTATTTTTTGTGGAGTTTTAATGCAAAGATCAAAAAAAATCCAATGCCAAGTGTCAACATTAAAAAAATGTCACCCTTCTTATTCAAATTTATAAAAATATATACAATTATACATTGTACAAAATGTTTTTTTTTAATCAGAAATACAAACATACAGGTTTTAATGTTCATTTGTCAAAAGAAATTTAATGTTAATTTTTTCAATGCTTTTGCACAATGGAAGCTAATCGTGCAGAACTTTATTTGCACGTTCAGCATAAATGTTTGACCTTTGAGTTGGGATTGGAGTCGGCTCAACCAACCAAAAAGTCTTTAAAGTCTTTATTGCCTTAAAGTGATCTTAGCAAACGGCTGCCAAATTATTGTAGTTATCCTGATTATAAACCTGACCACAAAACCAGATGTCACTCCACGTGCCACTAATAAATTCACATGATGACTAACCTTCAGCTGACTGTCGAAATTCTGGAAGTAAAATATAAGCTAGCAAAGCATAGATTGCTTGGCTATTCCATCTCGCATTGATTATATTTGGCAAAGTTCTGAAATTTACTTTAGGGTAGCATCCTGTTTTCATTAACTGTCTGTAACAAGTGATCAAGTGATGAAGGAAAGCCATATCATTTCTCCATACAATTTCTTCTTCCTTCAGAGCATCTCCAGAATTGTCAAAAGATGCTTTCAGTTGCTGGTACTCTTCTGTTATTCTGCTAATGAACCAATAATTGAGATTAGGCGAGGTTGTTGCTGCTACAAAATAATCATTCATGTATTATATTATATCCATAGCTTATATTCATCAAGCACAGTTTTTATTCCATTGAATATTGTTTCACCTTTTCCATTGATCAGTGCAAAAACTGCTAGTTTAACTACTCTATTTTCATTATTTAGAACTACAACCTGGTACTCTGTATTCTTTATGTGCTTCCCATCAAAGTGCAAGCTCCAAAAAAGAAAAATTAAAAGCTGTTCTTTTAATTTTTCTCCTGCTTTCATTGTTGCTTTGTAAACGCCTCTTTGACTTGGAGTTGGAATAGAAATTCCATCTTTTGCAAGAGTTTTGTAGACTGTGTGTGCCTTTCTTGAACTCAGTTTTGCTTTTGTCACCAAATTTATTGCATAATCAGTTTTTTGTCTTTTACATGTTGTTGGACCCTCTGAATCTTGAGAACCACTGTCTTGTTTTTCTTCTTCAGTGCCAAAATGTTCTTCATCTTCACTGCTTAAATCATCCTTAGTAGCTTGACTGACTTTTTGCTTAATCAACTTTATTATTCTAGGATGAGCTCCTTGTGTATCTTTAATTGTGGTGCAGTAGCCAGCTCTACCATTTGTTGACATCTGAAGATTAAAGAAGGCTTTATCTTCCTGGCACAACCATTCTCCAATTTCATCAGTTACGTTAAACAAGTTGGTAAAGTCTTGCGTACCTGGTTTTCTGCTGTCTTTTTCATACTTGTTTTGTACATTCTCAATTTTTTTTTCCACTGTAGATTTGCCTTTTTGAATTGGAAGATTCAATTTTTTCCATAAGATTTTTACTTCTTTGACCACTATCACAACTCTCTCCTGTCTACTTTTCACATTTGCAGCCAAACGCTTTAATCTGTCCAGGATATGCTGTTCTGTTGGCATTTTGTTTATTTGATCAAGACTGTCAACAATCTTTGCATACTTTCTTGAATTCTTGGCTGTTTCAAATCTCACCAATTTGATTCCCATAGTTTCTTATTCAAATCTAAAGGAAGACTATTTTTAGACATCTTGACTATAGTCTTGTCGAATTATAATTGGAGTGTAAATTTAATTATCTACAAATAAACAAATCTTATGAGTTTAGGGTTATCAAAAAAAGTTTATAAAATATCAAAAGTCAGGTGATGATAACAAATATAATATATAATATGAAAGATTATGTAATAAGAATGCATACATTTAGCAAAATCACACCAGCAATAAACTGAAGTTGTGATACCTTAAACTGTACTGTATCTAACAATAGATACACTATGAGTCATAAAAAAACATGCCACTGAACTTATTGCAATAACTTTGCTCATTGTGAACCAATTTTAAAAATGGTGTCTTCTTCAAGTAGAGAACAAGAACAATACTTGGCTATTATAAAATATTACTTTTTAAATTTTTTTTTATTGTCTCAACCTAAATTTTTTAAACTAATTTTAACTTCTATATAAGAAATCAGAGACTTTTTCTGTTGTTGAAGTTTGGAGTGTTCGTGTGCAGTCAGTTTTTAGAATTATATTGCCATCAGACGAACGTTTTTCTGCAATTTAATTCTTAACAAAACCTGAAATTTTGTTAGGCATCAGACCAAATTTGACAAAGTTATGGTAAAAAGTTCAGTGGCATGTTTTTTTATGACTCATAGTGAAGATGGGAGAAAACAGTTTTCAGCTTAGGGGGGTAAACTTTTTTAAGATTTAACACTTTCAAATGGTATTTCCAGTTTTAAAATTTAATTTCTCCACTCATAGTGGCATAGGAAACAAAAAATTGGCAAAGAAAATTTTTAGTCATACCTCTAATGTATATATATGTATATATACATTAGTGGTATGAAAGTTGGGAAAATTTGCTTACATATCATACGACAAGCTTATTGTACGCGAGTGGAAGACAAATAAAAAGTAATTTTTTACTTATTTTATTTACGGTTTATTTAATTCTTATTTATTTTTTTGGATATTTTTACTGATAATATATCAATAACGAAACCATTTAAAATGAATCCGAAAACGTTTGAATACGAAAGTCTTTTTGAAAACATTTTATCTTAATATTAGAAGTGCTAAAGCAAATTTTGAAAACTTCAAAATATTCTTAGAGGAAAGCAATTTTACTTTTAATTTTATTTGTTTAAGTGAAACATGGTTAACTGATGACGAATTTAACGAAAGCACGCTTTTTTAATTAAATAACTATGAAGGAGTGCATTTGCAGAGGAAATTGAAAAAAAGAGGCGGGGGTGTTGTAATTTACATCAATAATAGTTTGCGGTATAAATTACGAAACGACCTATGCACATCTGATTACGACAGGGAATTTGTTTTTATTGAAATCATTAACAATGACTCTAAAAATACCTTAAATCATGCTGTTATAAACCGCCACAAACATCAACAGAAACATTCTCAAATCATCTTCAAAATATTATTTTAAAAAGCTTACAAGAAAAAAAAAATTATTTATCCTAGGAGATTTTAATTTTAATGGTCTAAATTATAAAAATAATATAGAAACACAAAGTTTTTACAATAATTTATTTCAATTTGGTGTAATTCCTCTTATAATTAAAAGCAACCCGAATTACACAAAATTCGGCAACACTAATAGATAATATACTAACAAATTCTTTTTTTGAAATCTCCTTAAAGAAAGGAGTAATTAAAACATCTATTTCGGATCACTTTCCGATATTTATTTCAATAAGTACCTCAAATAAAATTAAAATACATGAAAAAAAAACAATCACAAGGCGACATTTTTCTTTGGATAGCCAGGTTAACTTTAAAAGTGAGTTAGCCAATATTGATTGGTCAAATTTAGAATCCTCAAATGATACCAATTTAATGTATAAAACGTTTATAGATATTTTGTATTTCTTTATGATAAACACTTCCCCAAAGTAGTAAAAACAATTAAATTTAAAGACATAAATTCACCTTGGTTGAGTAAAGGTCTTAAAAAATCATCTAAGCGGAAACAACGATTATATATAAAGTATCTTAAAAAAAAATGCGATAAAACAAAATCGCAGTACAAGAGTTATGCAAGTCTCTTTGAGAAAATTAAAAAAACCGCTAAAGCTAATTATTATAATAAACTACTTGATAAGTGTCAAACAGATTCTAGGAAAACATGGCAATTATTAAATGAAATTATTGGTAAACCAAAAATTAACAAATCGTGCTTTCCTAAAACTATAAAAATCAACCACAAAACAATTCATGATGAAAACGTCATTGCAAATGAGTTTAACAACTTCTATGTTAATATAGATCTAAACTCGCTTCCCAAGTTCCTAGTGCAAATAAATCTTTTGATAAATATTTAGATCGTAATAAAATTAATTGAATAATGAAAAACTAACCATGTTAGAATTTAACAATGCTTTTAAAAGCCTAAAAAGTAACAAAGCAACCGGAATCGACGACATCAATAGCAACATTATAATTAATTGCCAAAACGAGCTTAAAATTCCTTTATTTAAAATATTTAAACACTCCTTAGAGGAAGGTATCTTTCCTGAAAAACTGAAAACTGCGAAAGTAAAATCTATTTTTAAATCAGGAGATACAAGTGAAATAGGCAATTACAGACCAATATCAATACTTTCTACATTCTCTAAGATACTTGAGAGAATTATGCACAATAGAGTATATACTTTTTTTAAAGAAAATAATTTTATTTACTCCAAGCAATTCGGCTTTCAAAAAAATACATCAGCTGAACACGCAATCCTTCACCTAGTTGATGAAATAAAGAACTCTTTTACAAACGGAGAAGTTACACTAGGTGTATTCATAGATCTCTCTAAGGCTTTTGATACAGTCGACCACAAAATATTATTATCAAAGCTTAACATGTATGGCATAAGGAGTAGAACGAACAAATGGATAGAAAGCTACTTAGATAAACGTGTGCAATCTATATACTATGGAGATAATAAAATCTCTAATCTTTCCACATTAAAGTGTGGTGTTCCTCAGGGTTCAATACTTGGGCCTTTGCTTTTTTTAATCTACGTTAACGATCTCTATCGGGCATCAAAAAGAATTTCAACTATAATGTTTGCTGATGATAGCAACTTTTTTATCTCCGAAAAAACTATAAACGAACTGTGCGTAGAAATGAATCAAGAATTAGAAAAAATTTCTGGATGGTTTAGGGCAAATAAACTTTCTATTAACTTAAATAAAAAAGAAGTTTTCTTTATTTCATCCTTCTTATAAAAAAAAAGAAGTCGAATCTTCTCGTCCAAAATTGTTTATTGAAAATAGAAAAATAAGTAGGGATAATGTTACTAAATTTTTAGGTGATTTTATTGACAAAAATCTAAATTGGAATAAACATATCGCCTATTTAAGTAGTAAAATATCTAAAAGTATCGGAATAATATACCAATCACGCCATTTATTGAAAAAGCCGCTACTCAAACAAATCTACTATAGCTTTGTTCAAAGTTATTTAAATTACGGTAATACAGCATGGGGTAGTACCTATAAAAGCAAACTAGAACCTCTCTATCGTAAACAGAAGCATGCTATACGAGTAATTAATTTTAAAAATAAAAACGAACACACAAAGCCTCTTTTTGAACAGATGTCTTTACTAACATTGTTTGAACTAAATATATATAATGTTGTAAGTCTTATGTATAATAGTAAAATGCAAAAAAACTCCTTCAATTTTCTATAGTCTTTATAAACAAAAGCCCGAGTATAAATACCTGTTGCGCACAAATAGTACCCTTTTTGAGCCTTCATGCAAAACTAAGCTTGTGCAATTTAAAATTACTTATCGTGCACCTCATATCTGGAATAAGTTTTTATTACTTAATCAAAATATTATTAACCTTGAAAACTTAAATGGTTTTAAAAAAACTATTAAAAAGAGTATTTTAAAGTAAAAAAATTTACTTACTGATTTTTTCTAAATTTGTTCACTGCTAGCTTCTTATATAAACTCTTATTTTTTAATATACTTTATTATATATTTCAAACATTGCGTTAGCAATAAACGTGGTAATATTAAGAAAAAGTAACGATACATGTTTGTATAATTGTTATCTTACACTTTAATACAATTATAATGTAACAATTTAACGTAAAAATTTTGTAAATATTTTAATTTTTCTATACGTATACATATATATATATGACAATGTAAAACGGTTCTTGATGATAAGACCTTTTGGTCTTCTGCAAGTTTCCCGCGTTCTTCTTACAGTTCGTATTACAGAAGTTTGTTTATTAATTATGTTTGTGATTTTTTTTTTTAATATTTATATGTCTATTCAATCTTAACGAATCTTTATTATGTAATCAAGAAAATGTATACTATGGAACAAAAAAATTCATAACAAAAAAAAATAAAAAAATAAAAAAAATATGTATATATATGTATATATATGTATATATATATATGTATATATATGCATATATATGTATATGTATATATATATATATTTATATATGTATATATATATATATATATATATATATATATATATATATATATATATATATATATATATATATATGTATATATATATATATATATATATATATATATATATATATATACATATATATACATATATATATATATATAAATATATATATGTAAAGTATATATATATATATATATATATATATATATATATATATATATATATATATATATATATATATATATATATATATATAAAGTGTAAATTCACCACTCATAGTGGCATGGGAAACAAAAAATTGCCAAAGATAATTTTTAGTCATACCTCTAATGTATATATATGTATATATATATATGTATATGTATATGTATATGTATATGTATATATATATATGTATATTTATATATATATATATATATAAACATATATATATATATATATATATATATGTATATAAAATATATATATTATTAGAAACATTTAACTATTTCTAATAAAAAAGGATATTTGTTTGTTCCTTTTTATTAGAAACAAATCAAATTTTAACTTTTTTTTATAAGTCATCGCTAATATGCTTGCAGATTTTTCTTAACTTTAATTAAATAAACTTAAGAAAAAGTAATACAGGTGTATTACTTTTTCTTAAGTTTAATAATTTAAAAAATGATGGCAAATTAATTTTATTTTGCATTTATTTGGCTTCTTTTTTTTATAATTTTTCAAGAAAGATTTTATTAGTTATTTATTAGGTTTTTTTATTTTATTGTTAACTTTAGAGTTGTAAAAAAAAGAAATAATTAGTGTTCTTTGATAAGTATGTTTAATGAAAATGATGACACTGAAATGGATGATAGGCTAGCCGAAGTTATGTATTAACAAGATGACATAAGTGCTATAAGGCGTGTTGAAAATAATCGTAGACGAAATGAAAGAAATAGACTTTGGCAAGATGAAATTAATCATTTACAAAATGAAAGAAATAGGCTTAGTCAAGAAGAAGTTAATCGTCGCCAAAATGAATGAAATAGGCTAAATTGAGGTGAAGTTAATCGTCGCCAAAATGAAAGAAGATTTGTTGGACAAGGACGAATGTATTCTATAGCAAGAAGTAATGCTATTCCAGATTTTAATTATTTCGGAAAAATGAATCAAATTTGTCAGCACTGTGGTGCTAAGAAATTTCCAGATGAAACACATATTATATGTTGTCATAATGGTAAGGTAGCTTTGCCTCTACTTTCACTATTTACACAAGTTTTACAGGATTTATTTGCAGGAAGATATAAAGATCGTAATGCTAATGTTATTTTTTTAAAACATTTTCGAAATTATAAGCCTGTCTTTCTTTCGCTTCTTTTAAAGCAATTGTAGTTCAACCAATAAATCATGGGCCTCCATGTTTTAAAATATGTGGCCAGATTTATCATCGCGTAGGTAATCTTAGGCCAGATCAAGATATACCGCTAATATATTTTTAACTATATATATATGATCCACTTGCAGCAGTAAATTTTAGAATGCAACAACGTGATAATGATCTTTGTTTACGTGATTAAATGTTTCAACTGCAAACTATAACTACTGAATAAAGTCCATTTGCTCTTGCATTTAAAAACATGGCTGAAGTAGAAGATGAAAAAATATGTCAAGCGGCTATAGAATGTTGCCAAGCTTCTGTTGTAAAAATGTCTTTATTTGAAGGGGGTGATAGACGTTGCTATAATCTACCTTTACACAATGAAGTTGCAGTTGTGTTTGTTGGCGAAGATAATGCTCCCCCAACTTCCAGGAAAGTTGCTATTTACCCAAGAGGTCATCCTTTAAAAATTATATTAAGTATGTCAGCCAACTTAGATCCTATGATTCTCTTATTCCCAAGAGGTAATGCTGGTTGGCATAACCAGTTAGTGCATAACCCTGAGCGTGCCACACTGGTTAGAAATCATGTTACATTATCTCAGTTCTACAATTAGAGACTTTCTGTTCAGCAATTTTTCTGTTCATTATTTTATGGCAAGATACTGATTCAGCAATATGCTGTAGATGCATATGTAAAAATTGAATGGCAGCGTCTTGAATTTATCAAAAATAATCAAAATAAACTAAGAAATGAGCTGTATGATGCCTTACATGAACATGTTAACAACATTGCAAACGAACGTAATGTTAGACCAAGGCGAGTAGTTGTTTTGCCATCACCTTATGTAGGAAGTCCTAGAGCTTTAAAATAAAACTTTGAAGATGCTATGGCAATTATTAAAAAGTATGGTAAACCAGATCTTTTTATTACTTTTACTTGCAACACAAAATGGCGTGAAATAACAGAAAATTTTTATCCGGGTCAGACTGCGAATGTTAGACCTGATTTTGTCACTCGAGTATTTAAACTCAAGTTAAATAACCTCCTCGATGATATATTCAAACATGGTGTATTATGCAAAGTTGTAACGCATGTTCAGGTTATTGAGTTTTAAAAGCGTTTGCCGCACGCCCACATTATAATTCATTTAGCCAATGATGATAAACTTAAAACAGCACAGGATATCAATAATTAAATTTTTGCAAAAATTCCAGATCCGATTGTTAATCGTGAACTTTATGATATCATTAAAACTTGCATGATTCACGGCCCATGTGGGATACTGAATCCTAATCCTCCCTGTATGAAAAATGGAATGTGCAGCAAAAATTATCCTAAAGAATTTAATGCCAACACAGTAGCCGTTCACAATGGTTATCCACAATATAGATGTCGCGATAATGGGTTTGTTATCAATAATAAAAGCAACAATGTAGATAACAATTGGGTGGTACCTTACAATCCTTGGTTATCTAAGAAATATCAAGCCCACATTAATGTTAAAGCTTGCATGTCTGTAAGGCTGTTAAACATTTATATAAATACATATACAAAGGGCATGATTGTGCAAATGTTTTGATAAATGAACAAGTTAATCACAATGAAGTAAACACTTTTTAGTATTTACTTCATTGTGATTATGTGTTATGTTAGTGCACCTGAGGCACTGTGGCGAATATTTAAGTATCCCATAAGTCATATGTCACACACTATTATCTGTCTTAATGTTCATCTTCCTGAGAATCAGATTGTGAATTTTAGAGAAGGAGAAGAGCAAGTGGCTTTAGATCGTGTTGCTCGACGCGATATACACCCTACGGCATGGTTTATATTAAGTTCTGAAAATGAACGAGCGCATCTCTATTCATATGTAGACATTCCATATCACATTGTATTTGATGATAAACATTGTAAATGGAAGGTTAGACAAAGAGGTGGTAATAAGGTGATAGTAAAAATGTAAAAAGTTAGTCCAACAGGAGAATTAATTTTTCTTAGATTGTTTTTTTTGCTGGCAAAAGGAGCAATATCTGAGAAGGATTTGCGTACTGTTAATGGAATAGCCCTTGAAACTTTTCGTGAAGCATGTGTTTAAAAAGGTTTGTTGCAAGATGATACTTAATGGCAGAATACTTTTTTTGAGGCAGTTTTAACGCGAATGCCTTAGCAAATTAGACAGCTGTTTTCAGTTATTTTAACCTTTTGTGAACCTGACGACCCTTTGCATCTTTTGAATACATACAAAGCTTTTATGATGGAGGATTTCATTTATTGCAAAGTTCCATATTAGCTAAACAAGCTACTCTTTGTCAAATTGAAAAGATTATTAATCAAAGTGGTAAAACGCTATCTGATTATAATTTGCCTGTTGTTGATGAATTCATAGATTTTAATCTAAAAAATTTAAATGATAATGTTCAGCAATCAATTGACGAAGCTAATAGAATGAGACCACTTCTCAATGTCAATCAATTAAATGTAAGTAATGCTGTCCTTGCTGCATTGAACGAGCAACCAAGTGTAGAAAATCAACATTTTAGAGTTTTTTTTTTTTTTTGGATGGACCAGCTGATAGTGGAATAACGTATACGTATAATTATTTGGTTGCTGAAATCATAGGTAGGGGTTTTAAATCTGCTACAGCTGCATGGACTGGCATAGCAGCAACTCTTCTTACAAATGGATCTACATTTCATGGTTTATTCAAACTTCCTGTCCCAATATTGGATAATAGCACATGTAATGTAACCCCTAAATCTATACATGGACATTTTTTAAAACAAGTTAGTTTGTTTTTGCTTGATGAAACATCCATGATACCTAAACATGCTTTAAATGCAATTGATAGGTTGTTAAAAGATGTTTGCAACAACAACTTTCCGTTTGGAGGAAAATTCATTCTTTTTGGTGGTGACTTCAGGCAAATACTGCCTGTTGAGAAAAGAGGACAACTAGCCGAAATTGTAGAATTGTGTATAAAATGTTCTTTACAGTGGCAATGGGTGCAGAAATTTACATTAACTGAAAATATGAGAGTACAAATGGGAAAAAGAATTTTCCCAATGGCTATTAAAACTTGGTAGTGGAACAATGCCTGTTAAAGAAGAGGATCCTTTTAAAGAATGCATTGAAATACCTTATCAGTGCATTATTAGAGAAAATGTCTATATTTTTGATAAGATTTTTGGAGATGCTGTGCAAAATGATTATTCTAAACGTGTCATTTTAACATCTACTAATGTGGATTCATTCTTAATTAATGAAGAAGTGCTTGAATGTGTACCGAGTGAGGTCAAAATTTATTTAAGTGTTGATCAAATTGAGATTAATGACTTTAATGAAAGAATTAACTTTTCTGTTAAGTTTTTGAACAGCTTTAGGTATGCCTCCTCATTGTTTAAAATTGAAAATTGGTTGTGCAATTATGGTACTTAGAAATTTAGATCTTAAAGCTAGGTTATACAATGGCACTGGAATAAAAGTTTGTGCTCTTCAAAATAATTATACTGATGCAGAGGTTTTGACAGGTGTTTCTGGTGGTAAATGGTTTTTTGTTCCTCGAATTCAGTTGGCTCCATCAGATTCTAATTTACCTTTTGTTCTGAAACGTTGTCAGTTTCCTGTCAGATTGGCATATTCAATGACAATTAATAAAAGTCAAGGTCAAGCATTTGACAGAGTTGATGTATATAAAAAAAAAACGTGTTTTTCTAATGGGCAACTATATGTTGCCTGTTCAAGAACTAGGGCATTTAATAGTTTGTTTTTCAAAATTGATAAACATATCATTGAAGGTATGGTCGGTGAAAAATGTTACACAAATAATGTTATATTTTCTAATGTTCTTAATTTATAGTCTAGGTTTTTCACATTTCTAAATGTTCATATATTGCAAGCATAAGCTGTATGATGTATGTAATGACTTTTAGTTATTAATTATGCTCTAAATTATTAATTGTACTTTTCATTTATCATTTGTAGGGGAGAACTTGCACCCTTGATCCGTAAGCACCTTTGATCCTATAGCCTTATCTCCTTACTTAAATAACTTATTAAAGAGGGCTTATAACCAGCGTGTTATAAATATCGCATCTTCAAAATTAATTGTGTTTTGGTTAGAGAGTAGACCACTATTAAATTTATTTCTAAAGGGTTTGATTTTGATGATAAAAAGTAATTTTTTTACTTTTACAAGGAACCCCACATCTTTAATATTATTTTGAGTTGAATAGTTTTGCTTATGTCATTTTGTAACTAAACTATTCACCTCTTGTATGGTTGCTTTTGGTAAGCTATGGAAGCATCTAATATGACAAAAAAAGAATTTTTGTAAAAATTGAGCGGGTTAGCACCCTTGATCCTAATGCGTTTATGCACCTTTGATCCTATGATCAAAGGTGCATTCACACACACAAACAAAATGTTTAACCAATAAAGTAACATGTACAATATGTCATATTGTTTTTAAATAAATTTTTTTCTTCCAAAATGTAGCCTTAAAAGTAGATTTTATACTATTTTGTGTTTTTTTTTGTCTTCCTAATACTTTTATATAATATAATTGTATTCATATATATATATATATATATATACATATATATATATATATATATATATATATATATATATATATTCATATATATATATATATATATATATATATATATATATATATATATATATATATATATATATATATATATATATATATATATATTCATATATATATATATGTGTGTGTGTGTGTGTGTGTGTGTGTGTGTGTGTGTGTGTGTGTGTGTGTGTGTGTGTGTGTGTGTGTGTGTGTGTTAATAAAGTAGATTCTAATAATTAAAAATCTTTATAAATGTTCTTCAAAAAATTAGTAATATAGCAAAACTATATAAATATATTTTTCATTTTTTTACAGTTAAATATGGTGTATCATAAAAAAAGAAAAACCGATAGACCACCTAGAGGTAAAGTTAATGAAAATGAAATGCGAGCAGCTGTAAATGTAGTTCTTAATGGTGGTACAGTTTATCGTGTATCTAAAGAGAGGAAAATCAATTTAATGACACTTAAGAGATATGTAAGGAAATTTCAATTAAATCCAAGTACAGTCTGCAAACCTAACTTCATTACCATGCAAATCTTTACCAACGAAGAAGAAACATCTTTATCAGACTATCTTTTAAGGGCTTCAAAACTTCACTTTGGATTGTCAACCAAAACAACACGAAAACTTGCCTATGAATTTGCAATGACTCTTTCTAAGCGCATTTCTAAATCCTGGAAAAGTTTACAAATTGCTGGGAAACAGTGGCTTCATGGTTTTATGTTACGTAGGAATGAGTTATCTTTACGAAATCCAGAAGCTACTAGTATGGCACGAGCAACTGCTTTTAATCGTTATACAGTCGGAGCATTTTTCACCAATCTAAAAGATGTTCGTCTGCGACACAAATTTCAGCCACAAAACATATACAATGTTGATGAGACAGGTCTTACAACCGTTCAAAAACCAGTTAAAGTAATTGCTGAAAAAGGAGATAAACAAGTTGGAAGGATAACTTCAGCAAAAAGAGGGACATTGGTAACAGTTTGTTGTGCAGTTAATGCAATAGGAAACTCAATCCCTCCATTTTTTATTTTTCCAAGAGTTCCTTTCAAAGGAAGTATGTTAAACGGTGGTCCACCTGGATGAGTTGGGGTTGCAAACCCATCTGGCTGGATGAATTGTGCAATGTTTTTCGAGTGGATAAAACATTTTATTCAAAATGTGAAATGTTCACCAGCTAATCCAGTGCTTTTACTTCTTGACAACCATGAAAGCCATGTTTCAATTGTGTGTTTAGATTTAGCTAAAAAAATGGCATAACTATGCTGTCCTTTCCACCACATTGTAGTCACAAGCTGCAGCCATTAAATCGGTCAGTTTATGAGCCTTTGAAACGTTATTACAATACAGCCTGTGATGATTGGGTTGTATCTAATCCAGGACCGATGACCATATATGATATAGCTGCAGTTGTAAGGAAAGCTTATGCACAAGCTTTTACTTTGTCTAACATTTCTGCAGGATTTGCTGTGGCAGAAATTGAACCCTTTAATCCTAACGTATTTTCTGATAATGAGTTTTTGGCTTCATATGTAACAGATCGTCCAGAACCTATTACTGCTAACCCATTTCCAGGTGTTATTGATCCAGTTTTTGCTATTGTTCATGCCCCAGCTTTTAAGCAATCATTGATGTCAAGTCTGTCATCAGGGCCAGCTTGTAGTGTATTTCCAATTCAGCCTATATCTGACCCTGTAAGTCAACTATCCAGTGTTTCTATTAATATCTCTCATCAAGCAAGTCTAGAAAAAATTAGGCCATTTCCGAAAGCTGGATCAAGGAAGTTCATTAAAGGACGTAAGCGTCAGCGTACCCGAATACTCACAGACACCCCTGTTCGAAATGAACTAAATAGGCTTCAGGAAATGAGAAAAAAGTCTCAGTCAAAAAAGAAAAAATATGAAACGCAAAAAAAGATCTTCATGACAAGGAAAACAAAAATTGATCTTGAAAGTAATAAAAAAACCCGTCGAGTCTCAGTAAAAAATAACATTTTTTTCATTGATTTTTTCTTTTAAGAAAGATAAATTTGTAGTAAAATTAATAATAACTTTATTGGTATTTATTATAGACATACTTTTGACGACTTAAAAATAATTCTTACACATTTATGGTATAAGTTTGATCTCAGAACATGTATACACACATACGATCAAGGGTGCATATAGGTAGGATCATGGGAGCATACTGGTATGCACCCATGATCCCAATTGAGGGTTCTTAGTTTTTATAATTTTAAATCTACTTAAAATATCCTGGTAAAAAAAAAATTAATTGAATTATAATAAGGTATAAAATTTGCTATTATGTACTGTTACTTTAGAGATCGAAATGAAAACATATATTCAGGAAATTGGCCTGATAGATTTTTAGGATCGTGGGTGCATACTCTCGCCTACTTTTTTTGTTTGAACATTTTTTCCAAAGTTCCATATAAAATTTCAAATGTTGCATTAACAAAGTAGCATAAATTTTGAATTATTTAATAAATGGTTTTCAAAAATGTTTTATTTACGAATATACTTAAGGTATAAATGATTATTGTTTTAATATTAAACATTTAATTTTTTTTATAAAAAAATATAGAAAATGCAACCAGTTTTTCTTATTTTGCCTACTGTTATTACCGCTTTTAAACAGTTATTATTATTATAATTCATAGACAAATGTGTAGAGTTAGGTCGTTAAACTAGCCAAGCAAGTGTGTGTAGTGCTGGACCGTTAAACTATCCAAGCAGGTGTCGTGACTTGCAGTGTGTGTAGAACTACACCGTTAAACTAGGCAAGCAAATGACTTGCGGTGTGTGTAGAGGTAGACTGTTATGCTAGCCGGTTATTCTTTATAACTAAAAATCTATTTAAAAAGAAAAAAAAAGTAAAGAAGCGATTAGCAAGATTGCAAGCTTTGCCAGCCAAGAGCTTTAGTTAGCAGAGCTCTAAGACAGCATTTAGTGCCAAAAGGTGTTTGGATTGTCCATAAGTTACGCAACACAAACTTATACAATGAAACAAAAAAATTCAAAAGTTTTTCCTCGCAGAGTTTTAATATATAGATAAATTAGCGCGTAAAGTTTAATGAAAATTAACGTATAAAAGAGCTAAATATCTCCAACTTCTGTTTTTAGATATATTTTGTGTTGCGTAATTTATGGACGATCCCTTACTGTTATATTTAATGTCTATTATCTAGCTTTCTGTAGCTATATATATATAAAACACATGTCTGTTAATATTTTGTGTAAATTCATCTTACAAATATCTTAAGCTATTTTCTATTGCTTTGCGTAATTGTTGTGATGTTATTGTTGTAATGTTTGTGTTGATAGACAGCTTGGCCTACCTTCTGGTGGTGTCTATTGTTAAAATTGATTACAGGTAGTTTCTCTAACTGCTTTTAATTTTTCACTAAAAGCCAATATAGCATTTGATATTACTATAGTACAATTGTTTATATCTGATTTTTTTTTTATCTTAAGTGTTTTTAATATTTTTGCTCTTTGAATGAGATTAAACGAGTTAGCAATTCATTAAAGACAAAGATATTGGTTTCAAAAATGAACACCATAGCCAAAGTGTTCACAAAATTAAGTAGTTTTTTAAAAACTTTTTATTTTGTTCTTTTTTAATTTTTTTTTTTTTTAATTTTTTACTTGTTTTTCTATAACTTCCTACTAGCGTGGAATGACATATCTTTTTAATGTTTAATCGTCGTCCCTATCAATAATAAATATTTTTAATTATTTTAATATGGTTCTCCTTACAATAGGCTGCTTGACTCCTCGGTCCTGGAGATGGCGGCTATTATAACTCATTTGGAAAAGTGCCTTCAACGTTAATTGTTTTTTAAAAAAATATTTTTATATAGATTTTTTTAAATAATTTTGTTACATATTAAACTATTTATCATGTAAATAAATTAGTTTTTTTAAAAAAGTGAACGCAATTTTAAACATTTAATTTTAAACATTTAATTTTAAACATTTAATTTTAAACATTTAATTTTAAACATTCTTACAACTGTTTTATATGGCTTTAGCATCTCTTTTATAGCCTCTTCAGCTCATTAGGCTGGGTGAATAAAAAAAAGCAATTGCTTTTATTCAACGCTTTTAGACTAATTGCTCACCTTTATGTAAAAATATTTATCAATTTTGCTCAAATTTGTATTAACGTAAAGCGTAACAATTACATCAAAAATGTCGAGTAAAAGCAATTGCTTTTTTTATCAACTTGGCCTATACAAAAGTTAATAAAAAGTTTTAAATAAAACTAATAATTTTAACGCAAAGTTAAGACAAACACAAGGCAAAAAACATTCCGGACATTTTTTGCTAAATATTTTCTGCATTAGTATAAATTTGGATTGGATGAATGCTAAAATAAATGTATGTTAATATATGTTAATATAAAGTATATCGACATATTTGTTAACCATATTTTTTATTTTTTTAGTTATTATTTTAATTTCTGCAAGATTATTAAAAAAAAAAGATAGCTTGAGTAATAAGCTTTAATATTATAGGAGCAGTATACAGGTATTTGCCTTATCCGGAATTGCAGATAAATTTTTCAACTTACAGTTTTTCCGGATATCCAAAACAATTTCTTTTCATGCAAGTTTACAAGTTATATATTAATAAGTTATATTAAGATACAAGTTAAGGTATAATTTTTGTGAATATTTATTTTTTAAGCTTCACTCATCACTCTTAGCAAAATAAAGAAAAGTTTAAAAAAAAATTAGAAACTGCTCAGCTAAAAGCAAAATTAGGAGGAAGGAAAGGGAAAATATATTCCGGATATTTTACCTATACAATTTTTCGCAACTTAAAAATAAGACTTATATGATCTATGCAAATAATTCAAGTCATATTTAAACAAAACAATTTTGTTGTGATTTGCGCATTTAATGTTCGAACGTTGCGAAATAAATGGTTAACTGTATCTTTAATGAAGCTAACAGTTTTGTTTAACTAAGAAGCCAAGAAAAATAAAAGTAAGCAGAACTAAAAAAGTATTAAAAAATTTATATTTCATTAGAGAAAACAAATTAAATTGTTTTTAATAATTTATTTACTTCAAACCCGTATTACAGGTTGCCTACTGGTAGTATTGCATTAATGGTTTTACTTAGTTTAATAAAAATAAACAAAAGTTACTAATAATTTAACCTTTTGTTCCCCTTTTAAATATGTTCCTTGGTATTTGGAGTCAAGTAGATTAGACGACATATGAATTTTTGTTGAGTAAAATTTTTTATCTTTTAGCAAATAGTTCTTTCATTTTTACTTTTTTTGTTAAAGGACTGCTTAATATGTTTTGATTAATATTATTTATATGCAGGTGCAGAAAAAATAAAAACAAAAAACATAAATTAAGTTACCAAAATTAAAAAAAAAATTAAAACTATGCAATACTTATACAATGTAATAAATTTATTATATTTTATAAGTTATTTATATAAATAAGTTACTTATATAAATTTGCTTTGCAGTGTTATTTCATTTATAAATTAAAAAATTTTATAAATTATAAAGTTCTTATTCATTCTACAAATTACTATATTTAGTTTTTATTTATTCTGTTAAAAATTTGTTTTTAATGTTAGGGAAAAATAGTTTTAAACTCAAAAAACATATCTACATAAAAAAACAAACAAAAAAAGACAAATCTCCTTTACTTATGATGTCTATGTATTTTATAAAAAAAATGTTTCTTTGAATAACTTTTTCGATTTTATTTTAGCTTATTGTAAATTTTATTTTGGCTTATTATAAGTCATTGAAGAACAATTATTAAAGTTATTTGATGAAAATTTGAAGAACTTGTAAAACAAGATAGATAAATGGTATGTTAAGTAATAGAATGACAAAGTCTTTTAATAAATACCACCTAAAAACACACTGTTGAGGTGGTATTATTTAAATGTTATTTATTAAAAATTATTTAAATGTTAAAGTTCAAGATGTTAAAGTAGCTAGTTAAAAAAATACAAAAAAACTCCTCTTTAATAAATAACACCTAAACACAATTTTTGAAAATAATTTCAGTGTTTAAAATAAGAAAAAGAGCAGTTTAAAAAAAAACCCAAAAAACCAAAAAACAAAGCAGTTGGTTTTTTGGCAAAAAAAACCGATTTTTTTGCAAAAAAATATTTATATATATCACTAGTGAGTCACTATCAAGGACATTTTTTTTTGTAAATTATGTTACCGAAAGCAACATTTTATTATTTTTTACAACCTTTATTTTTCATATTTGTTATTTTTTTAAATTTTTATTTTATGCCTATTCTTATATATACATATTTAAATTTAATATTTTGCTATAAAATTGTATTATTAAAAATTTTTTTAATTATTTTTACTTAAGTAGTATATATAATACTTCATATTTTTATTCATTCATTTACTAAAACGAAAATTTATAGAAATATAACAATATTTAATTATAACCCCAACCTTTACCCTATATTACTGTAATTAATTATATATTACAAAATATAATATTTTACAAGATATAATTTGCAAAAGTTAAAAACTACATTTTTAAAAGAATCATTAAAGATTTCTTAAGCTCATCTAGCATACAATGAATACCAAATAAACTAAGTTGTAAAAATAACTTGTAAAAATAACTATTGTAAACATTGTTGACCTGCTCTTGCAAAAAAAAAATCAATAAAAACTATAAATAAGTGACAAAATGACTACTGATGAAAGCTTATCACGCTCAAAAAGTGATAATGGTATTCATATGGCCTTAGATAGTATTTCATTAAAAGATATATTCAACATTTCTGTGTGCTGGTTATTCACAAGGTAAATACCCACAAGTTTTGACTCACAAGGAAAACTAAAAAAGTTTTCTGTTCTGGTATAGACTTGAATAAGCACAGTTTTAGCATTTCTATTTATTGAGTCTACAACACAAAATGTTTCACTCTTTTGAGAATAGCATTCATTATTCTTTGGATTAAAATTGTGCTTTTTTCACAGACTGTTAGTTTGATATTGATAATTTCTTTAAGCCGTTAAGCAACTTGAGCTACTACTTGAGAAGAACCCTATATCTTTTTTTTATAGCTGACATTATTTCAAATGGATAGCCTGTCACAACATCTAAAAAACCATATTTTTCTGCTGTAAAAGCTAAATGGTTTAAACAATGAAAGTTGTAAGTTGATAGGTGATCAGAGTAGAACACCTTGGTATTGTTCACAAATAGACCATCCAACTATTCGAGGTTTTTAACTATTCGAATATCAAATAGAAAAATTTGAAAATATTCGGGTAATCGAATACTCGAATATTTTATCAAAAAGTTAAAAGACATATTAAAAAAATAAAAAACAATAATAATCTAATTAAAAAAGTGTTTTATATTTTATTTTGAACGATTTTATTATTTTATATATGTATTATTTTTTTTCTAAAAACATACATTTTAAAAATAAAAGAGAATTGAATGTTTCGAAATTTAGACTTGTTCTTCTTTTCGTTTTAATTGCACCTGCTGTTGAGAATACTCTTTCAGAAGCTGTTGAGGTAGGGCGTATTGTTATTAAAGCGTTATACAAAACGTCCAGCGTTGTCGACCTTTTTTTAAAAGAATCCAATTGACGAAATTCTTTCTTCAATTCAATATATTTATCAATTTTGCTGCGATTGCTAACATGACAGTTTTTTGGTTCTGTAATAGAACTTATTGCATTTTGCAGTTCTTTTTGCAATCCGACTGCAACTGGTGATGTTAATACTATTAAATCATCTGCATCAGATGAGGTAGAATCATTATTTATTTGCTCTTCTTTAAACATTTGTGGATATATTTGTTCTATAACTTTAACAGCGAATAATATTGCTGCATTTTTTGATGAATATTTAAAATGAGCGTGAGAACTTGGTATATTTCGACTCTGCAGATAAATGATCAATGTCATTAAAACTGGATCTCTTCTTTCATCCATCCTTATTTTGATCGCTTGTATCAGTTTTTTTGCTATATTAGTTTGCATTGGATGCAACTTTTCAAACAAAAATTTGTAAACTCCTTCAGCAGTTATGAGATTTGCATCATTTTTACTTAATTCAGTAACAGCAGTTTCAACTGGTGCCAGAACATCAACAAGGTTTTGTAGCGCAAAATTATCATTTTCTGGAATTGGATCAATATTCAAATCGACTAAGGATTTGTTAACACATTCTGATAGAATTAAAAATCGTCGAATCATTACACTCAAAGAACTCCATCGTGTTTTTATGTCTAATTTTAACTTGAGTTTTTTCCCCATTTTTTGAGCTATATTTTGTTGCAAAATAGAATGCTTTGTAGCCAATTTTTTAAACATTCTTATAACACCTCTTAACCTGTTAATAATTTGATCAAAATCTAACGTCATATCATATTCATCTTCCTCAATAAACACCAAATTGTAATCAGAGCACTGATCTTCTGTGGAATCTTCTTCTACATCTTCATCAACAAAATCTTCGGTATCGTCAAACACTTCATTGCGAATAGAATTTTTGGTATATAAAAACAATCCATCACGGCTAAATGAAGCGCGTGATTATGGCAAAGTTGATTTAAAACACCTAATATATTGCCATATTTTTTCATTACGGCTGCTGCATTGTTAGTAGATGCAATAACATCATTTTTTAAGAAAATCCCAAAGTCTGCTAATTTAGCTTCAACCAAATGTTTAATTGGTTCTGCATTTTCCTGCTTAATTATTTCCGTTAAACCCAGAACATAGCATTTAATTGTATTTGAGACTATTCGAATCACATGAGTTGTTACGTTTACATAACGTAAAATAGTACACAGGGGCGGATCTAGGGGGTACCCTGTGTTGCCCAGGATTCACCCATAATATTCTAAGAAGTTATAAAAAATTCCGTTTCATAATATAAAAAATACTAAACTTAAATTTATAGTATACTAATATGTATATATGAGTTCTTTAAAAAAATAAACATTGCCTTTATAGAAAAACATACACGTCTTTAACAATGTTTCAAAGACTTCGCTCTCCTCCGTGATGTTTTAAAACGCCGCTTTTATTCAGGATTCTTTTTTTAAAGTAAACGGAACCGAAAGAACCCTTTTAATCAACCGTTATTGCAATGTATTTATTTTGGTTGCCGTATTTAAAGCCAAAAAAATCCCTATTGTTTCAGGATTCATTTGACCTGAATTTCCGGTAGACAACAAAAAAAAGTTGCAGGAACGTTTGATCAAAAGGATTCTCTCGATTCCGTTTATATATAAAAATGAATCCTTAATTATTCCAATAACGCCTAAATTATTCGTATAAACTTTAAACAAATAATTAAAGCTTTAAAATAAAGCTCTACGTATTCCAATAAATTGAAGTTTTATCAAAAATTAGTTTAAAGTAATTTTAAGTACAAATTTTATTTTTGTTTGCAATTATGGATTTGTTGCTATCCAATGCCATTAAAGCCAAGCATTTGCCTAATATTACGACTTACAAAGTAAAGCTTCGTAATAATCTCAAAGATTTAAATTCAAAGTATCCTGTTGTAAACAAAGATCTTCTTTCTTTAAGAAATTCTGAAATGGAAGCTTTTATTCCCATGCAAAAAAAAAATGAAGACTATATTGTTTTAAAGTATGAGTTTAAACGCGTTTTTTTATGTTTTATTTTGTTTATAAAACAATTCTTAACAAATAACCTTTAGTTACACATGTTTTTTTTAGTTATATTTAATTTATATATGATATGACTTTACAGGTCAATGGAAAATGGTAACTGTCTTTACAACTTTGCTGCTTTATTAATAAATTCATCAGATAAAACACATGAAATTCTTCGACTATTAACTTCTGTTGAGTTATTTGAGAAAGCAACCTTTTATTCAAGATACCCTATAATCTTAAACCAAGTAGAATCTAAAAGTTTTTCTTCACTCTCTAGTGTTTTCACGGAATGTGTTTCATTTGAGTCTTCTTATTCTTTTACAGAATTAAATGATATAAATACTTCTGAACTTATAGAAAAAGAAGCCGATAAAAATTGCAGAAACAATAATTTTGCTTCTTTTCTTTGTTTCATTGCATTATATAAATTCTGAGTAATTTATGGTGTAACACTGATTGTTGCTCTATTTCCAAGGATAAAGATATGTGGTCACCAAATCATTTTGTCCCTATTGTAAAAAGAGAAGTTTTATGCTTAAAGAAATTTGTCAAAAGTGATTTAAAAATAGGATCGTGTTCAGTTTTGCCAAGTGTTCTACCGCATTCTTATGTTACCACTAAGATTCTTAATTTATCTTGTCAACCTCCTAAAAATCTATTTTCAAATAAAAAATCATTAGTTCAATCTCACATAAAGTTTTGCATAGATAATGAAACTAAAGTTGTAGATGTAAATATTGGTAGTACTCCTAATCCAATCTTAGTTAATTGTATTCCTTGTACATCAGATCAGTCTTCAAGCCTTCCTTTTTATGATGTTTATATATACTATTTTTGTTCACTGTGCATGCCATAAACTTAATTTAGTTATTAGTAAATCATGCAATGTTCAGAGTGTTAGAAATGCTCTTGATCAAATCAAAGATATATCATATTTTTTTAACTTGTCACCTAAACGTGCTAGCTGTCCCAATAAGTTCATTTTTCCTGGTCAAGCAAAATTAATTGATACATGTCGAACTAGATGGGTTCAGAAACTTAAAGGTCTGGTTGTTTTTTTGATAACTACATACCCGTTTTTCATTCAATGGAAGAAATGGCATACAATGAAGGTAAGAGTTATAATATTGATACTTCTTCAAAAGCTTCATGTTTTTTAAATCTTATGAAAAATTTATCTTTTATTGTGAGCTTAATTTTATCAAAACAAATAATGGACTATTTCTACGCCATCACTGTTGTTCTCCAAACTAAAGCATTTGATATATCACAACAGTGTAATGAAACAAATTGTTTGAAAACTCAAACTTTAGATTTTAAAAAAAATATTGATGTCTATCATAACAAATGGTATTTAATTGCACTTGACCTAGCTAAGACTCCTGATGTTTCGAAAGTTAAACCAAGGCTCTGTGGCAGGCAAGTTTATAGAGATAATTATCCTTCTGACACAGTTTCAGATTATTTCAAATATTCCATCACATCTCCTCTTCGATAGATTTAATGAAGGTGAGATGTTTGCTTACAAAGGTTTATCTGGTATTCTTGCAACTGTTGTAAAAAAAATAAAGAAAATGTTTTTGGAAGTCAGATTTTATGGAACTTTTACATTTTTATATATCGGATATGCCTCATCCTACATCAATTCATGCTGAATTAGATTTGTGGGAAACATTTTGGAACAATCAATCTGTGATCCCATCCACTATTACAGAGACTTTAAAGTCTATTGATATGAGGAGTTTCCCAAACATTGGGAAAGAATTTTTAATAATGGGAACAATTCCAATTACTACATGTGAATGCGAGAGGAGCATTTCTGTTATACGCAGACTGAAAACTTATATGCGAAGCCGCATGACAGAGTCAAGATTTAATTTTTTAGCTCTGATGTCTATTCATCAAGAAATAATTCCTGATGTAGAAAGAGTTTTAAATATTTTTTCTGTTTTAGGGGAACGACACTTAAAGTTGGTTTTACCTAATATTAATTTATTAGTTTCTTTTTTGTTTATTGACTATATTCGTGTATTTTATTTTATATTTAAGTTTATCTTATATTTAGTGAAAATTAGAAAAAACCAACATAAAAATTAAAAAAAAAACCCTATTAAAAAAAATTTGGCCTAACTGCCTATCAAGAAAAGGAAAGAGTCCAGAAATGGAGGACTTACCCAAGACAACAATATTAATACTTTACATAAATTGCCTATCAAAAAATGGAAAGAATCCAGAAATTGAGGGCTAACCTTAGGCCATTTGACAGTTTACAGATGAAGTGTAAAGTCCTTTGACTTCTCGTTGGTGCACTTCGTTTAATAGGTTAGACAAGTAAATAATGTCTAATTTATGAACAGAATAGCCAAGGCAATATTTTTATTAGTTTTATTATATATGGGTAATTAAGAACAATGCCAAGTAAGTAATAATAAAGTATTGATGCCGCTTTGATGACGAATTACCAAAATATACTCGGCGATGTTTTTTTGCAACCTCCCCCCCCTCGCTAGCCCGGGGGAGGGGTTTACAAAAAAATATCGCCGACTATATTTTGGCAACTCGAAAAATAACAGGCAACACCCACAAAAAATCCTGCATCCGCCCCTGGTACAATCTGTCCATTCATCCACACTAATAGCAAATTTACGATTTGCTGTTTTTAATTTTTCAAATTTTTCCCGCAGTTCAACACATTTTTCTTCATGAAAGCTATTGATGCATTTTGAAATAGTTGTCGGACTTTTCGGCATTTTATAACCTTTTTGTTGCACGTAGCTTGGGATTTACTCATTGCTGTGATAGCCATTCCATCAAAAGCTGCGACTTTTGACAATATTTCATTTGAAGATTCTTTTTTTACAAATGGCCAAATATTACTTATTTCAGTAGTTTGTTTTTTCTTAGGAATATTATTTTCTCCATCATTGTCATTTGATACCGATTTAGATATCAATATATTGTGTAGTAGCTTCAAATGAATAATCATAGCAGTAGTTGAACTTCTTCATCCTATGTTCGTGTTGCACCGACCACATTTGGCTTCACCAATAATTTTTTTCGTCTTTCTCAAAAAACTCCCATACCTTGGATTTTTTTGACATGGCTAAAAAAACCAGAGATGAATTATCTAAGAAAATCTAAAAAATTTTAACTAACCACTTCAAATTATGCAACCACAAATTGTATATTATATTATATTTATTTAATTGTATATTATATTTATTTATTCACAAAATATTAAAAATTATTGTTATTAAGATTATTTTATAGATTTTTTTTTTATGGAACAAATATGTATTTATATTTTTAAGCAATCTAAATAAACGACTGTTTTCTAAAAGTTAACAAAAATAATGTCACACAAAATAAAAACCATACAAAAATGCAATTTAAGTTTTCCACTTCAAGGTTATATAAAAATTCTAAGAATTTTTTTCGTTTGCAAAAATAGAAATTAACAGTACTTTTTTAAAAGCTTACTCTGCCTTTACATTTTTGAAATTATTCGAATATTGGAGAAAATATTCGAATATCAAATAGTAAAAAAACATGCAAATATATTCGAATATCAAGTATTCGAATACTCAAATTGGATGGTCTATTCACAAAGCAACAAAAAAGAATTTTTATTTCATCTTCTAAATTGGTCAAACTTTGTATCAAAAGAAGGGTAATAAGGATTTAAAAAAACCATAATCATATCAATCAAAAAACAAAATTAAAAATTAATTTTTTTCTAAATTAAAGTAGCTAAGGAGCTTCTTTTAAGCTTGATATGTAGCTTGTCACGGGCAATGGATGTCCTAGAGGCACCAAAGAAAAAGAAGGTAACTAGCTCATAATATAGAAGGTTTTTATAGAAAGAAAATATATATAAATATATTAATAAATTATATAGAAGGATATTTTGAAAAATAGGAGCGCCAATCTGATTTTTTGATCTGTATGCCCCTAAATAGACCTGAATTTATCGATATAAAAAATAGATAATATAAAACTATAAAACAACAAACAAATGGAAAAATATAAAAACAGTAATAATATTGCACAAGCCATGTATTTTCTTTCACTGTGTCTGTAGTCAATCGCAATCATTTACAGTCTTATTTTCATCCAGGTCATTTTGGTCTGCTAAGTCAGACAACTCAAAGTTGGTCAATTCCAAACTCCAGGCTAAATAAACAGTTACGTATAACTTTATTTTCAATAAACTACGCAATTAAAAATAAAATCGTGTTATGAAAAGGTGTAATTGTAAACGTGTAAAAATGCTGATGTAACTTTTTTAATGCTTATTATCATTAACAATAAAATTTGTTAGGTTAGGTCACCCTGCTACTGGTAACATGTAAGCCAGGACAACCTGCTTCATATTAATATCAGGAAGGACATTAGATTTCAAAAAATTGCTTTAACTCATCCATAGTGCTATTGATTCGGAATTGCGGAGAGTTACTGATTATCGGAGAAAAACTATCACAGTTGATCAAGAATAGAGATGCCTTGATTCATCAGTCTAGGTGGGTAATAATAGGGTCAATGTATATGTGAGTTATGTTGGGTAATTTTGACAATTGTTGCAACGGTGGATTACGTGGATTAAAATGTAGTTTTACCTTCACAACTTGGCTGCATGATTACACTTGAAACTTTATTTAGACTTAAAGATGAAATAGTTTCTTTTTCCGTCATCTTGAATGTGCTTGTTGTATGCTGGTTTTCTATCAAAACATAGTACTTTATGATAGTTTCTTGTCTGTTATAATTGATTTATTTTTAAGCATATCTTAATATTTATCAAATGTATGGAAAACATTTTTTTAGAATAATAGCTAAGTTATTTGTAAAAAAAAAATAATAATAAATCAATAAATATATAAAAAAATAAATAAATATATTTTACTAGGTAGGATAGGAAGTGATTTCAACAATATTTGCTGTGACTTCTTGATGTAATCTGAATGACCACCAAGAGAAATATATATTTAAAAAATTTAAATTCTTTTTGCTGACTGACTTAATGACTGAAAATATGTCTAAAATCACATATTAGAATAAATTAATATAAAATTGTAATATCAATACAAAACCATTCTTGATGTTAATAACATTTATTATAACAATTTTATAGTTATAACAACTTTTGAAAATTACAAGAGTAACAATTGCGCTTGAAAAAAAAAGCTAACTACTTTATTAAAAAATATTAAATTAATAAAACAAGAGAATTAGATTGACATTTTTATTTAAAAATTTAGCCTTGAGGAACTTTTACTTTAGCTTTGTAAAAATTACATATGCAAAACAATGAAGAATAAAATATGAATGTCTTGAAAAATCTTACTGTCTTCACTTTAACTGCAATCTTTATCAGCAGAAAAACTATTTCTTGTTTTTGAACCACTACATTTCATCACTTTTTCACCACATTTTTTATCACTGTCATCCAAATTAGGTAACACTCTTAACCCTTTTTTATAAGGCGTAACAGTAAGTGGCGTTGAAGTTGAAGAGATTGAAGTTAAAGAGCCTTTAGGTCTTATAAAATAATTTTCAACATCAGTCAGTGGTACTCCTGACCCATTAAATTTTCCTAAATGATCTCCTTGTATTTTTTCTTCTTGATTAAAAGTATCTAAGAGATTACAGGTCTATAATAAATTGCAAAATAATTTTTAATAAAGAAACAAATAATTCAAAATTAGTAATTGATTTCTTAACGTAAATGATTTTATTTAAAAAAAGAAAAAACATCAAATCAAAGTTATTTTAACCTATTTTTGCAGAAACTGTTGTAATGCTATATTCTTTCCAGTTTGGATTAATTATACTATAGCTCTTTGTTTTTTGCAAAGAGGAAGTCCAACAACACTTCCATAATCCACAAACTTTATATACCTATGGTCTTGGAATAATGGCAATGTATCCAGTGTCAAGAGCACAAACAACAAACTCAAAAATATATATATATTTCTGGAAAGGTTTATGATTCCCGAATTTCACTGATTTAATAATTTTTAAATATTTTAATTTAAAGGCTTTGTAATATTTTTGTTCGAATAAACAAGTTTACATTATTTAGTAATTTTAAAAAGTTAAGCATAAATAAAATAACTTAATAATTTACTATAATATCACTTTGATATCATGATGATATTATTATTTAATATCATATCTTTTTAAAGTTTTGATATCATTTTAATATCACATGAATATAGCTGGTTTGTGCTAAATAATGTCGTTCAAAAGGACATTTCCGATTTTACTAAAATCGCAGACCTTGAAAAATGTTAACGCATGCGTAATTTTCATGTATTTTAAAACAATATCAAAATTTAAAATTCACCTCGTGCGCTAAATGTCGTTCAAAAGGACATTTATTTAAAAACATCTTATTTATCTATTAATGATATTACTTTTTTAATGTTTATTTTCTTAAGCAGTTTTATTTTATTTATTTAACTTTATTTTATTTATTTAGCTTATTTTTAAAATTTGTACATTAATTTTTGATTGTAAAATGAACGAAGATAGTTGCTCTCTTGATTTAGTACATTCAGTGGGTAAAATTCTTTATTATCTTATGTGATTCCTAATCATTTACTAAAAGAGCACTGCTTTTATGATCATAAAAATAATTTACTATTTTCAGAACTAATGTTGCCAGTTTATTCTACAGTACCTGTTGTCCATGTTTTTGCCAGGCAGATGTTTGTGCAAAAGTTGCAGAGCACGAAATGTTGCACACGGTTGCAGAGCACGAAATGTTGCACAAATTAATTAAATAATCTGTAGATAAAGTTTTGTCTAACTGTAGCAATTGTTTAACTCTATTTCATGTTTTTTCCCCTGTAACATTATAATAAAATAAAGAAGTGTAATTTATTTCATATGGAATTGTTTAAGAAAGAACACAAGTTGTTTTATGAAGACAAAGATTTTGCCTACACAGGAGTACCATTCATTGTGTCAACACGGACAAAACTTGACTGTCAGCATGGAAAAGACCGAAATATTAAAAAAAAGGTCCAGTATAGTAAAAAGAAAAATGAACAAGCTGCAAGTTTTAATCATTTTTTTGAAACTTAATTTTAAATCATAATTTCATATTTCTTTTCTATAATAAAAGTTGTTATTATTTCTATTACAAAGATTATAATTTGACATATATAATATTTTTTAACATTTATATTTGTATTTATTTCATAAACAACAGATCTGTATTAAGATTTTATCTCATTTAACTTTCGTTTGTTTATTTTAATGTGTAGAGTACAGATCACTTTTGCCAAAAAAATAGAGTCTTTTTGCAGGATACCACAAAATTTAATGGCCCGGCCAAGATTTATATTAAAGAAATTGTTGAATTTCCAGAGTTTAAGGTATTGTATTGTAATAGTATTAGTATTGTTATTTTATTAATATATACTAGTTGATCCGACCCGGATCAACTAGTATATATTAATAAAAAAAGATGGGTTTTTGTAAGGTTATTCCGCACTAATCTTTTCTATACTTTTTTCTTTATATATGTATCCTAGCTTTCCGGACCCATAAAATATGGGTCTTTACCAAATCAACCATTTCTATACTTATTTATTCCACACCAATCATTTCTATAACTATTATTTGTTTATTATAATACTTTAAAGTAAAATAACTCATTTTGAAAAACTGCTTTAAGAGCAAAAACATTAACATACGCACCCTTTCAGTATTTGTTCTTCTCTTAACCGCGTATCATTGTTGGCTCAGTGTCTTTCTATAGGATTAAAGACAATACAGCAAAAATGAAAATTTTCAATCTTGCTGTATTTATAGCAATATTTTTAGAAAAATTTTATAATAACATATATCTATAATAAATATAGCAGTATTTATGGCAAAAAAATATATTATACTGAAAAAGATTTCTAGTTGTTTAAATAAAACATCTTTAATAATATTTTTTGATATCATAACATATATATATTATAGATATTTATATATATTATAGGCATATATATTTTCATTTTTTGTTATAACAACTTAAGTCTCATTTTTACAGCTTCCAAAAAATTCAGATAGGTTAAGAAAAGAAACATCAAAAAAACTCCGCGTAGCCTTAGCTAACCCTGAAATTTTACTTAAGTGCAGAAAGTATATCTTAGTATTGCCTGATATGTAAGTGAATATTTTCCTGTTATATTTTTTTCAAATTTACAGTTGTTTTTACTTTGTTTTCTTGTTTTTTAAAGTTTTCTATGAAATTGATGAAGTATTATTGTTTAGAGTGCTGGTCTCAGTCAGCCCATTTCTGCATATATATATATATATATATATATATATATATATATATATATATATATATATATATATATATATATATATATATATATATATATATATATATATATATATATATGTATATATATATTTACATATATATATATATATATTTAACATACATATACATTATGTAACATATATATATATATATATATATATATATATATATATATATATATATATATTTATATATATATATATATATATATATATATATATATATATATATATATATATATATATATATATATATATATATATATATATATATATATATATATATATATAAATATCATACATATACGTTCTCGTCATCAGTAGGTTGATTAGAATATTGTCCGAAGATAGAAAACTTTTCAAATTATAGAAAAATTTTTTCACAGGATGTTGGGAATTGTTATAAATAGTTATGTAATAACAGTAGTATTTTGCAACCAGGAAATTGCATTAACTTTATTACATAACTAAAAAATTATGAAAAGAATTCTGAAGATTTAGGATAAATTTGGACTGGTTATTTGTTTTTATAATTTTCTGAAAGGAATTTATTTTCTAAATGCAGACATGAAAATAAAGAATTCTTATCATGATTTTTTACTTTTCTAATCATAAATATTCATTCGCCAAACGTGCCAGATAGGGAAGTTTTTGCGTTTATTTTTCCAAAACACAACAGGATCTTTTTCTTCTTTTTATGTTGGCAGACAATTAATAAAATTATTTACTTTCCTTGCTAATGTTTGATGTTTGCATTGATCATGATTTGGTAGCGTAGTTTTTATTTCTAGACGCAGTAATTACTTCGCAGCTCGATAATTTTCTAAAACATAATGATTTTAATTGAACATCATAATGGTTTTAATTGAACAACATAAACATTTAATTAAGCAACATTTTTGGTCAATTGAATGTTTGTTTAATATTTGATTAATTAAAATTACCTTTATTATTTAACATTTTTATTTTATTTATATAATAACTTTTATTTATTTAGCCTACCATCTTTTAGTAGTTTATTATCATTTTTATCAACTGCATTGTTAATTGCTAAATTTGAATTTGAACTTTCTGTAAAACTTGATATAGTCTCTAAGATTGTATGAGTTGCATCATTATTTGGAAAGATGGCTTTAAGCGATGGATCTAACAAACATGATAGTTTGTCTGTTTTTGACAGTTTGAGACGCTGTTCTATCTTTGAGCTACAAACTAATTTAAGCTTTTTTATCACAGGTAAATCGTTAGAAGATACCTGGAGGAGTAATGCAACTTTATGCTTGACCATTGGCAAAATAGAGAGAGATTTACCCCCACTCACAACCTCTGTCAAGTTTTGAAATGGTTTAAGGAACTTTACAAGTTCGCCTAATATTTTTAGATCAAATTCAACTAGACACAACTCCTTTTTTCCAATTTTTTTTTAAAGTTTTTTTACACCATTATATAACTGTTCACTAGACTCTGTCGTAAAAAGTGCACTGTTCCATCAACTACATACTTGGAGTTTTAAACTTTTATGTTGTTTAGACTTGTATTTTGAGTTCTCTTCAAATAGATTATCATTTTTTTCATATTCATCCTCACTATCTGCAATAACTGGATTGTCATTTGGGTTTAATTTATTCTCATTCAATATTAGTTTAATTGGGAATTGTTCATCAAGATTAACAAGTTCTTTTACTTCAGCAATTTTTCGTAATTTATTATAAACATCCACATCATTATTTGTAAACAAAAATTCGTTAATTAGAACAGTAGATTTGAAGCTTAAACATGTTACAATATTTCGACATTTCTTGAGCATTTTTAAGACATTGGAACATTTGTTAAGACCATCAAAAACCAAAAGTAAATTCAGCACATGAGCTAAGCAATGTTGTGGCTTTTTACAACCCAGTAGACTAGAAGTCTTTATCATATTTGCAGCACCATTGTGAACATTATGCATTATGCAAATGCAACTCTCCGTATTGCTTGCTAAACATATCTTTAATAACATTTTTCATAAAATCTGTCATATTTTCTGCAGTGTGGTTTTCCAGTGGTGTACAAGCTAAAGTAAAAAATTTTTTATCCTATTCACTGGGTATTACTGAACACTTTTCACCTATATATGAGAGTTTTTTGTATTTATCTGTCCAGCCATCAAAGAGTAAAGAAGCAGCGATGGAATGTTTTAAAACATCTTTGACACTTCTTTTGACAGCTTTGAACATATCAATTAAAGCCCCGCATGCCAAAGATGAGCGTAATGGAGTAACTATACCCAAATTTTTTTCAAAAAAATTTATAGAACCAGTTCTTATAACAAGATTAAAAGATAGCAAATCGGTACAGAACTAAAGTGCAATGCCACGAGTAATATCAAATTTTGCTTTCGATGATAAACCGCTAACGCTGCACCATTTTTTTAAGATGTTTTTTTTTTTTTTTCAGTAGATACTTTATCAGTAATAATTTTGTGTACTAAAAAAAATGATTTTTCATGTTTCCACTTGATGTAGAACGTTTTACTGAATGAAATTTCTTTTATATGCAGTTTGCTCCTAATGCGACGGTAAATAAGAAATATTTGTTATCAAACTATAAACCGAGTCAAACCATGGAAGTAAAAATTATTATATTGCCATGGTCCAACGAAAACTAAGGGCAAAAACGAAGTTAGCACAACAAAGTTAATGAAAATCAGAGAAAAAAAAAAGGATTAAGCGTAACATTATAGTTTTAAAAAACAAAAACTAACCATTTCAGCAGTATTTTAGCGGCGGCTGCATTTTGAATAAAATAGCGGCTATAAGTGGCTATTAATAAAAGTCTGGCCCTAGGTGAATATCAACTAAATTGGCGGCAGCGGATGAATAGAGGCGGCGGCTACCAAGTATATATATATATATATATATATATATATAAAGAGTCTACAAAAAAAAAAAAAAATTAGACCTCTTAGTGATCTGGAAGAGCTACATATAAATTTAAAATTTTTAGGTTTAATCCATGTTTTATTTCTTCTCATTATTTTATCATCTTCACATCATTCAGCAAGTTTTTAAAACAAGTGTCAAAAAACTATATATATATATACATATGTATATATATATATATATATATATATATATATATATATATATATATATATATAAATATATATATATATATATATATATATATATATATATATATATATATATATATATATACATATATATATATATATTTATTTTGTAGACTCTTTAAGTTTGGTAGAACCAGAAAATGTACTGTGGCTTTTTTTTTTTTATGTTACTATAGTATTTACATACATATATATATATATTATATATATATATATATTATATATATATATATATATATATATATATATATATATATATATATATATATATATATATATATATATATATATATATATATTTAGATCATATGTTTTTGTTTATTTTAAAACTATGACTTTATGCATGTATATATGGGTAAATTATGAATATATACAAAAGAAATATATACGTTTTTTATATGTATATAAAATAAATATAATTTTAGTCTTAACTTTAGAGTTGGTGTTGTATATTTATTTCTAACATTTATTCTTTATCATATATCTTTGATATATATTTTTATTTATTTTAATATTATGTATTTATGCATGTTCTTATAAATATATATAAGAAATATGTAGATTATATATAGGTATGTATATTTAAACATATATATTTATGTAGATATATACATATATATGTATATTTATATATAAATATATATATATATATATATATATATATATTTGTATGTATATATATATGTGTGTATATATATACATACATACACATAAAATATATACATATATATATGTGTGTGTATGTGTTTATATATGTATTTGTGTGTATATATATATATATATATATATATATATATATATATATATATATATATATATATATATATATATACATATATACATATATATTTGTTTGTAAATGTATATATTTACATATATATATATGTATATATATATATATATATATATATATATATATTTATATATATATATATATATATATATATATATATATATATATATATATATATATGTATATATATATATATAATATAAACACATATGTATATTTAAATATATATATAATTATATATTTATATATATAGGTAAACAAAACAAATCATGCCTTTTTTTTAGATGATCTATTACAATATTTTCTCAGTTTTGGGCTTTAGTTGTTTATTTTAAAAACATATTGAAGCAGAGGCAGTTGTTCTATGTTGTCGGGTAGAAGATAGTTGGTTATTTTTGTCAACTGGTTTTCATGCAATGAAAGCTGCCTATAATAGTTTTCCAATTGATTATTTATGGAACAAGCTTAGAGTTAAAAGACTTGTATTGTAAAATTAAATTTTAACAGTACTTATTGCTATTTTAATTGTTTTATATGAATAAAAAACTGTTATAGTTTTATATTAATGGTGAAGTGCTATATGAAAGAAACTATCTTATTTTTGTTTTGGGATGAATAATATTTTGAATCTGTTTATTGTATTATGGTAGCCTTGATATATATCGTAATCTGTTTACACTGGTTCTACATTTTTATTTTTACATTTTTGTTTATATTTGTTTTACTATATAAATTCTAAAAAGGTACTATTATTATATTTAGAAGTAGGCAAAGGATTTGGTTTTACGACTACAGAGGACTCTGAAAAAGAATGCGAGTATTTATGTTAGCGATTGATTGTGTATCTCTTTGCATGTAACTTTTCTTTGTTTTTATATGGTAAAGAATAAATAAAATTTAATAATAACAATTTGTCATAGCTTATTCGAAAAATACTGCATAATTTTTTTTGACTTGTTATAATTCGATTCTAGGTGTAAGTTTATTTAGAAAAGCTCCGTTGGATCAAAGATAGAGGAATGATATGGTTTTAACTGGTTTCTATTTTATAAACGAAGTACATTATATGATTCAAATTGATGATTTATTGTTACACCTATTCATGTATGTTTCATTTAGTTAATTTAAGTATGGAATTGTGACTATTTTTAGTAGTAAATTTTGACTCACATAAAGTGTATATATCTATATATAAATATATATATATATATATATATATATATATATATATATATATATATATATATATATATATATATATATATATATATATATATATATATATATATATTTACATGATTATATATATATATATATTTATATGTATATATATATATATCTTCTTTTATTTATTAATAATTTAAACATTAATGTAACTAAAAGTTAATAAGATAATTAGGAATAATTTATGCATATTTTACTTTATAAAACTAATATATGAAACTTACTTAGAATACTTAAATTTTCTGCTGAAATAGTATTTTCGGAAGAAAGTATGTTATAAAACTTTGCAAACTTATTAAATAGCTGCTTGTGCTGGTTGCTAACTTCTATTGATTTCATATGAACATTTGTCCCTGAATACCCTTCATCATATATAAACTTAGCAATAGAGTTGCATAACCGAAGTATTCAAGGTTTTTAAAAAGACATAATTTAAAATAAAAAATTCTTAAAACATTATTCACAATCTATTATTAAGTAGTTAACATTTTCTTATTCGTAAGTTCTATAACACCGAAACACGAACCCTGACAAATAAGGTCGCTGACTTGTTTTAACTTTATTGTTATTAACTTAACTTTGTTATTGTTACTCTATTATTAACTTTATTTATTTTATTATATTTTGTCTTTTATATTAACTTATTGGTTAATAAAAAATTTTACCCTGTTTAAATAAAAGTTTATAATAGAATAATTTAAAAAGTAATTTAGCATTTTACGCACACATTTAGCATTTTACGCACATGATTTCCAATAAAACTCTTTCAATGATCTTCTTGATGTTGAGCATTAAGCAGCTGAGCATATTTCCTTTCCCTTCATTAAAAAATATTCGTCAAGATTATTAAATACACTGGTCTAAAAACAAGCACTAAATACTATGAATAGCATCAATAGATTTAATAATTCTTAAACCAGTGGCTTCGCCATGATTTTAGAGCCAGCGACAAAAATGAATAAAAAGGTGCATTTTTTTAAATTATTACACCAGTTATATATTTTTAAATTAAAAACTTTTTTTGTTTCTTTGAGTCTTTAAAGGGGTCATCCATAAATGATATCAGTGTTTTTTCTCAATTTTTTGACTCCCCCACCCCCCTTTGTCAAACTCTGTCAATTTTCGCCCTCTAAAAAACAATAAAAATGCTTAAAAACCATTGATTTTTTTTCTGACTAAATTATACATTTATATAATAGTAGATCTCATCAAATTAAAATATATATCAGAGTCGATATCTCATTAAATAATCAACTAAGCAAATAGTATTATATATCTTAAATATAATCTTCACATGGGTTGTTGAAGTGATATTCAATTGAAACAATAGGTAGTGAATGCTCTCCGCGCTCTAAAAGGATATCGTATTCTCGAGGTACAATCAAGTTTGTTGCGTAAACTTCATTTTCATCTAACCATTCAGCAGTTTCCGAACTCTTCTGCAAGGCGATGACTGCCGAAAGTTCTGTCTGACGCTTGGCAGCGATACGAACAGGTTTGACCCTTTTGATTAGAGGGAGTGTTATATTAGAAGAATGGATAGAAGTGTGCTTTTTCAACATAGCTTGAGAGGCAAAGTAGATATTATATCCATCAATTCAGTCTAGCTAGGCTAGACTGAATTGATGGACAAAACGCATCATACGGCAAAAAATTCCAACAAATGCAATATCAACAAAATCAAATACAATATTAACAAACGTAGCTAAGCTATTTTTACCCGAAGAACCGCTGACCGATGTCTTTCATCAGCTTACGAACCACGAAGAGCAATATCCATAATCGCCTTCAAAAGAAGAAGTTGATCTACTTCTAATGACGGTCGACCAGGTTTCTTTCTGATTTTTAGTTTTTCTTTGACTTCTGGGTGCTCCAAGCAGATTTCCTCCATTCTAGCTTTTTTCAGTTCTCTAGTTTTCTTCTGTTGAGCTTGATCATACTTTTTTTGGCCAGTTCTTTACATAGATGAGCTAGTTTCTTCTTTTTCTTTTTCAAATCATCCTCTTCAGCTTCAGCAATGAATCCACTTCTCTTTCTAGTCTTCAGTCTTCTCTTTCTAGTCTTCATTTCAAAAAATTACAAATTTATGAGTTTACTTTTATGAGTTTACTTTAAACTACATTTTATAATCCGCTAGGGAGCGAATAACGATTGTGAATTTTATATACAAAGAGTTAATATTTCTAACATAATTTGATTCGCAGCCAAATGGTAATATATTAATAAAACGATAGTAGTTTTTATTTTACGTTAGTAGTTGTTATATATTTAATGTCTCTGGGAAACTTATTATATTAATTTATAATATTATATTATAAATAATTTAATAAAATATGATATCAAATTCCCCGCATTTAACATTAATTTCCCCACAAACAAAACATCATTTCTATACCATTTAGTAGATGTAAATACCGTTAAAATCTGCTCATTAAAACTAAAAAGATAATTTAAATTGACATCATTTTGGCCTCAATACCCCCTCCCCATTGTCAAGTAGTGTCAAACTTTCCAGCACTTCCTTCCCCCTATATTTACTGACATCATTTATGGATGACCTCAAAACCACTTGTGCCCAGGGCCTAAGGCACCTCCGCTTCCTTTGCTACATCACCGTTATTAACAATTAAAGTTAATTTGTTTAACATTAAACTAGGTATTCTAATTGCTAACATTAGCATTTTATGAATGAACTTACTTGATTAAAAACATTTAAATTCGTGTCTTATTAATTGGTATTAATAATGGATATAAATAGCAATTTTTTTTAGTTTATATAAACTTATATAGAAAGCAGCATGAGTAGTATTAAATAAGTTCCCAATTTGTAGTCTTAAATACTATTCTTAAATGCATAATAGAACAGGGCATGACAATAATGGTTGAGGAAGTGATGATTTTTTTTCGTTTTTTAAATGCTTGTTTAGTTGTTTCTTCGTTTTTAATTAAAATGTTTTCAGTTTTTCAAGACTTCAAGACTTTCAAATTCCTGATTACACTGACTATCTATATTATGAACTGTTAGATAAAAAATTTTTGTTAAAAAAAAATTGAAACTTAAAGTACTTAGATTGTTTACTATAGTGAAACATGTATCATATTTTAGCAACTTAACTACTGAGAAATTTTGATTATGAACTCACAATCCATTAACTACCTTTTTTCTTTTTCATTGTTAAGTCAATTAAAGAAATTTAACATCATCTACATCTGAATTTTTTACAGCAGCTAATAAAAGACATTGTTAACCATTTAATTTGATCTTCAATATTGAAAATCTCTATGAAAATTACATCATTGCTTTTGTTTATTTATAAAAACCTCATACTCATCTGAGCATTTCATGCCGTTTTTTGGTAGTTCAGCAGCCATCAATATATCCATTTGATGCGTGTCTGTTTCAAACATATTTAAAAATTTTAAATAAATACCAGGAGCCATGTGTAGACTTGGCAAAGACAAACAGTATACAGTATATTACTTTGATATTATTATTTTTGAATATCTTGCTGATATTGATTTTCTATCATCTCGTTGTTAAGATAAAAAATAAAAAAATAAAATACTTGATCTAGTGGTATTTTTGAAACTTGTTTATTTATTACATTATTGAAGTTTTTTTCAAAATTCCTCAGGCAATCATTTCCCATAAAGTTTTTATGATCCAAGCATAAATCTTCCAATGTGCGATACTTTATTTCAGTATCAATACATTTCATATTAATTGCTGTCGCATAACAGAGAAGAAAACAAAGTCTTCCTCAAGAACAAAAAAAAACAATATTTTGATAATTAAGAATAAAAGTAAATTATTTTATTTCATTAAACAGGGTTACATTTTTGAATTTTAGGTAAGATTGGTGTTAATTGATTTTCGATTTGTACCCAAAATCAGTTGTCTCTCAGATTTTTCTGAATCAAATCAATGAATTTAAAATTTCAAATAAAAAATACCTTAAGCTTCAGGAATACCATAAACTGCAGAAAGGAACTTATAATCACCAAAAATGAATATTCTAATGTTGCTCTTTCTATAAATAAAACTAAATACGTTATACGCGAATGATTGTAATAAAGTCTTCACTATATATAAGTGTATAAATATTATTAAATAAATATTGTAAATCTTATCAATAAACTTTAACGGCTATTCATCTTGTTAGGTGTAAATAAAGATAATCAGCTTGTAAAAGTCTTTTTTTTTTAATCTCTGAGTTGTTTTGTAAAAATGTGTTCACAATTTTTTTAAACTTAAGCCAAAATGTTTCTAATTGTGTAGTCATTCACATTTTAGAATGCAAAAAATCGTTATCACATAGTTTTATTTTAATAAAACTTGCTTTTACTTCATTTTTGGATGATCTTCTATTTCTTTTTTAAATCTTGAAACAGTAACTTTAATATTAATTTGAAAATATTTTGCCTCAAAAATTCTAAAAACAATGACGTTAACTTTGCTGTTTGGGTTTTTGGTATTTACTACTTGGTGAGTCACTTTAAAAACTTCCACCGCCGTAATCCCCTCCGATTGTAATCTCTACCTCTTTCTCAGGTAAAAGCTCATGATGATGAAGAATTGAACAACTACAGAAAAACTATTAATAAAGTTACATTTATATTAACAATATTTAATGCAATATACATTTAGATTAACAAATATCGGTTAGTTATGATGAGTAGACACGTCTCAACAACCTTAATATAAAACTTTTATGCATATAGCATCACATTTGTAATCACCGTATTACAATGTTAAAGGTCAAAAACATATTTTTATTTGGTGTTAACATGCTATGCTATCATACTTCTATTTGCTTTTTTTATGATTTAAATTAATTTTTGCATAAAAGTAATAATTCATAAATAAAAATTTTAAAAATATTGAGATATCATTCAATGTTGTATTAAAAACAATCAATTTTTTAAGATTAAACTAAAATTGAATTAAAGACATTGTGAGATGATTTTAAGACCAACTGGCAGTTGTTGATATTTAAAACATAAAAGTATTTTTAAAAAATATATTTTTCAATTCACTATTTTAATCAAAATCACCTTTCTAATTGATCAAGATTTCTGAAAACATGTGTTTTTAAATTTTTCGACTGCCGTAAGATGCATCTTTTATTTCAAAGGTTCCTTTACTTCCTTTTCAAATGTTAACGGGGCATCCTCTACAATAAAGTTGCACCCATAAAGTTTTTCACTAGTTATTCATTGTCAAGCATGTGATTCTTTTTGTGTATTAAAACTCTTAAGTCATCTGTAAAAAAAGTCTTTACACTATTCTATATAAATAAATAATATTTTCAACTAACTTATAAACTTGCAGAAAGTAAAAACCAAGATAATTTTTTAAGCTTTTTACCAAGTTTGCAGAAATCTGCTTTAATAGCTACCATCTTAGTTGCACTAATTGTGACTTTAATGTTACAATTAGTCAATATTATTTTTTGCTTCTGATTGGAACGATTTCAGCAACTTTGAGGACAGTCTACAAACTTTTTTTTTTTTTTTCTTTTATTTCAAAATAATAAATATTTACAATATTTATAACAACATTAACTAAGTTTTTATATTTTTACAATATATGGTTTTACAAGTGTTCGTAAATAAATACATTTTCTGTTTTTTTATATTTTACTATATAACTTTTGTATTTTTTATTTTTTATTTGTTTGTGTTTTTTTTTTTTATATTTTTTTGTGTTTTTTGGTTTTATAATTTTTTTTATTTTTTTGTTTTTTATTTTTTTGCCCTTGTGCGGAAAGAAATCGATAGTTTTAGATTAGGTTAAAAGAAAGGAGAAATTTTAAAATAGGTTAAAGAAAGGTTCATAAGGTAAAAGAATGATCTATCTCCAAAAAAAATTAAAAGGAATTACAGGACTTTTACATAAACATATATAATAATAATTTTGTTGTATAACATAAAAAAAATGCAAGAGGGAAGGAAGTCTTTATTAAACGTACTACGAGCCGTTGTTTTATTTCAGCTCATATGTTTAGTTTCAGACTTCCATTCTCTACTTGACAGAAAACATTTTTAATACAAAAATACTCACAGAAAATGTCCGCAGTGTTTCAACGGACATGATAATTATATTTTAAGGTAATAATATTCCTGATGTTCCTGATTATTACCCTGATCACTGCCATTGGGTCAATTTTTTTGTTACTAAACATGTGGTGGCATCTACTTTTTATTTTTATTTTTTTTTATACTATTATTTAGGTGCCCCAAGAAGACCTAATAGTCTTCTCACAGAGCACCGCGGAAGTGCATTTAACCAGAAAGTTCACGCCTCCTTCCTTACCGTGACGCGAAAATATGTCCAAGGCTCGTTTCGAGCCTGGATCTCTTGCTTATAAAGCAAGCGCTCTAATCACTGCGCCACGGCCGCGCAATTTATGATGGTTTGAGTGAGTGTCAACAGCAGCTGTGAAGTGGGGTTTTTCTTCGATAAATTCGCTGTTTCAATCGAGAAAATCGAATTTATCGGAGAAAAGTTGTTTCGGGATGTCAAGGAGTTATATACATGTTTAAAATACTCCCAAATTTCAACAGAAGGAGGACAGTAGGTAAAGATATGGATGTTGTCCACAATTTTACCACAGGTTTTTTTGACGATCTGCTGCCTTGTGCTTTTGGCTAGCAACGCCGCAGACGGTAAACTGTTGTGTAAAAAACGAAAGAGGATGTTTTGAGTCGGTTCGCATGCGTGGGTAGTGAAGTTTTTTTTCCTACAACAAAGTGAAGTTTTTTTTCCTGTCTACAAACTACATCGTTTGATGTTCCAGACACAACATCCATACATTTCTTTTGACTATAGCATTTCTTTCTCATATTTTTGTATTTGATACCTCATTGCTTGTGGTGTATGCCTTTGGAATAGATAAAAACAAAACCGGTTAAAACAATAAAAAGTCTGTAAAGAATACAGATTTTAAATATTTTTTATTTTACTATTCAACCAAATCAATTTCAAAATAAAATATTTTATTCTCGGTCCTTTTAAATAAAATCAATTTTCCTATACTTGTATCTATCTTTTGCTTAAGAAGATGGAGTGTGGCATCTTCAACTACTCTTGGAATATCACAACTTGCTGTAAAAATAAAAATCTGTGAAATGCTATTGTAAAAATTGTATTATTTTATAACGTTGAACTTTGTTTAACATTTATTGCATTCAACTGTCAACATTTTTTCATAAGTGAATCTATTTTATTGCTGATGACAAAGTCTTCAGGTAACATAGATGCATCATATTGTGGGATAAAGATTCATTAATGTACTTTACTTTAACATTTTCTACGAGAGAAAAAGAAATAATAGTCCAAATATTTTTAAAGTTACAAGCTGCTTTGCTATTTTGCCACGTAAATTGGATATACATAGTTCCAAAGATTGTAATGAGGGTTGAATTGGACTTTTAAATCGCTATCTATTTCTATATTGAGTATCGTAAACATAATTTCTTTTAAAATAATTAAAATAGTAAAAGACCAAACTTTCTCACCAATTCAAGGATGGCCAATAACATTTTTTTTATTTCTTTATTTGAGATTTTTTTACCCGATGACAGGTATAGCAGTCATCACAATAAGGAGTCCATTGTGTACACGAAAGTAGAGTGGTTGATGTTTTTTTTTTTATTACGTTGATTGTTAAGTAGTGTTTGTGAAAATAGTTTAAAGTGTATATTTCTTCTAGATGTATTAGTTTAATGTAAAACATGTTTTCATTTTAACTTATTAGGTTAAAATCCAGTAGGGTCCAATACGGTGTTTTCTTTTAGTTTTTCCAAAAGGATGATTTTTTTTTTTAATAACTATTTTTCAATAGGGATTTTTTTTTCATACAAACAACAACAAATCTGCAAAGGAGAGTATGATTCTTGATATGCGAATTCATCTAAAAAAAATCTAACTTATTTGTAGAGTTTTTCAGTCTACTATTAATTCATTATCAGAATATTAATTAAAATTCAATACAAAGCTTATATCAAAAAATAATTTACTTTAACAAAGTTTAAAGTGCAAATACGATAAAAGAAGTCATTGGATTTGTGTTTTATGTACCCCCTTAAAGTGAGTCTTATAAGAAATAAGTTTTTTTTTATGAAAAATATATTTTTATTAAAATCTTAGTCTTGACAGTTTTGGCTAGAGTCAAGGTTATTGTACGGGGTTATAACTCATTTTTTACTGAATTTAATGGGGGTTTAAATACACTATCTTTAAATTGTCAAAAAATCTGTTCTAAATAAAATCTAGTAGCTCAATAAAAACAAAATATTGTAAAAGAGGTGAAAAAAAAACTAAATTTACTACAAACTAATCATTGTTTAAAAGATTAAAATTTTGTAAAACTTACAAACATTACTTTGTAATACTTGACTGTGTAACGAGTCGTAAAATTATTAATTTTCAACAACAAAAATTGTATCCTGAAAGTAATTAAAGGCGTTAAAAGACAAAAGAATCTTTAAACCTTAATAAAAGTTTGTCTATTTTCAACGCTCAAACACTGCAAAAAATGACATAAATAGTATAAACAAACAACAGTGTGACACTTTCAAAAGGCCCAAAATAGCTACCCCAGTTAAGGAGGCCCTAGAAAGAATTTACATGCGCAGTCTTTTTACCTGACCCAACTTAGTTCAACTGCCCCAATAATGAATTCAAAGCGGTAGCAACTAAACCTCTAGAAAAAAATAGCGCTCAGATTTGACGAGCTACAGCTAAAAATCATTACATACAATCAGTCATTGAATGAGTTAGATATTCATTATCTGAAAGACTATTTAGACGCCAATATGCAAAAGAGTTCCTCATGACATTGCGCGGTTCTTCTGAAAGATTACTTGCATGGATTTAATATTTGTCTGGTGTTGTAAAGTCAATGAAGAACAGTGTAACTCGCTTATTAGGAAAAAGATCAAAAACTGCAAACAAAATGGAAAAAAAAAATTACCTTCATTGATGCCTGCAGGAAGAAAAATAGATTAAGAAAGATTTTAAATACACCGATGCGTAAAAATGCGTTATTTATACGCGTCAGGTGAGCTGAAGGAGAAGAAAAAAAGAACACAAATCTTAAATGGTTGTTGACAGTACATTTCATTAATTCTTGTCATTGCAACCAAGGGCGAACCAGCATTTCATTATCTTTTTAACGGGCCGAGTGGAGGCTTTGTTTGAGAAGAACTTCAGTATCTTCGTTATGAGCAGGCCCTATGAGAGGGGATGCATTCGGTACGCTGCACCAGGGCCCATGAACAATATAATATATTGTTATATATGTATATTTTTTTTTGTTATAAGACTTTTCATAAGTTAGTCTTATGCTAAGTCACTAAAGCAATATTAATTGTATTAAACTAAAAAAGAACTTCATAAAATAAGGGAGTGTAAAATGAATGAAATAAATGTAAACTTTTACTTATTTTCTTTAGTTCATATACTTTTTCAACATCTTGCATTTTTAATGTGTTGTTACCAGTGAATTTTTGATTTAATACGCAATATTAAATTATTTTTCAATGTTTTTTGAATCGTTTTCTTTTCAACAATTCTTAGCTTTGTTGATTTCCATGAGTTTAATCCTGCGGTGGTTGACGCAAATGAAACATATATATATATATATATATATATATATATATATACATATATATATATATATATATATATATATATATATATATATATATATATATATATATATATATATATATATATATATATATATATATATATATATATATATATATATATATATATATATATATATATATATATATGTATATATAAATATATATATTTATATTCATATGTAAATTTAAATTAAAAGAGTTAAAGAAAATTTTAAAAATTATAACACAAAAGAGTCTAGAAAAGATCTATAAATTATAAAAGTATTGTTAAATAGAACAATTTCGTTAAAGCAAGGTTGTCTTTTGTGTCTTTTCCTTAGCACAATTGCGTCTTACTGTATCAATTCCTATATGTTTTGAATGTCAGACTTAATACTTAGCCGAGCCTGGTCGTTAAGGCAATACCGATTCATGATAGTTCTGAGATTGCGGAAGCTCTTTTCTGCTGTTACTACTATTGCTAGTGCGGTAAGAAATATCCTCAAACTGAGGTTTAAAAGTGCACTTTCTAGTTTGCCAAAGCATTTAACATTTCCGATGCACCCAAATGTTTTGTTCTGTGTTGTTCATGTTGATTCTTTACTTGCACAAAGTCTTTAATGACTATATCTTTAAATAATATTTTTGCAAAATTTGCTGCTTATGCAGCTAAAAAAATGTATAATGCTTGCATAGTTCCAAAGTAGATTATGACTTCTAAAATACATAACAGCATCATTGCCGCATAAGTTAAGTATGTGGCAGCCACAAAGAAAAAAATAGCAGTATGACACTGTTTTTTTATTGTAGGTTTTGCTCCTTTTCATTTGTATGACATATATGGCGCATTATCTTAACTTTGAGCTTTACAACCAGCAAGTAGAATAGCATTACTTTCTGATGTTTTATTACCATTTGAGCGATTTCAAAACTATCTTTGTTACTACAAATTTCAAGAATTGTTCCACAATTTCATATCGCGATTCATAGCTAACTAGGTAGCGTAAAAATAAATGTTATTTGCTAAACAGGTGATGAATCTGTTGTAGAATCTACAATTATTGCGTAGTACTTTGCATAATGTGTTTTTTCCAAAACATGCTGCTTAAAAATTAGAACATTCTTCAAATAACTTATTTTGGAAATCATTTGAAAGGTAATGTACTTGCAGTCTTCCTTTCTTTTTTTGTGACCTAGTTCGTTTTAAAATGCGTTTTTTCAGAATATGATCCCAGTTAGAAACCAACTCTAACAGACCTAAAAAGTTTTCACAATTTGGTTTACCAATGCCTTGCGATGATCCCTGAAAAGCAAGGGTACGTTCTTCTAAGAAAATGATAACATTAATTATTCTTTTCAAGTTTGGTACCATTTTTCTGATTCCACTTTAATTAATGACTCAATAAAATTATCAATACCGCTCTTTATTTGAAGACGTTGTTACAACTCACGCCATGCTAGATAGCATTCTCTATACCGATTACTTTTTTATGATTTGGAATCCTGTTGCATAACTTCCGCTAATTGGAACTCGCTGACCAGCCTTTAGCTGAAGTTAATGGAGATTTGGAAGAAATACTTACATAAGCCATATTCATGCTCCATACAAGCCAGTCTAGGGTACGCTATTTTGCATTAATGTTTCTTAAATTTAATATACCTTCCAGATATTTTTGATTATTCTCATCTCTTGGCGATTTTAGAAGAAAGTCAGTATGGCCTCTAGTAACAAAATTATTTATATCTTATTGAGAAGAAAATTCTGCTGTGATGAATCCAATGTCAAGCTTTGTACTTGATTGGTGAAGTGAATCACTACTTAAGTTAGAACTTTCTGTACCACCAGGTCCAGGTCCAGGTCCAATCGATATCTATGTTAATCATATTTGTAAAAGGCTAAAAACTTTTTTTTTTTTCTTCAATAGTTGCTATTTTATTTTTGCAAAGACTATTTTGTTCACGAATGCCATTATCATTTTTCTTTTTCCCAAATTAACATTATGATTTGTTTCTAATTTAATTCCTGTTTTTTACACCTAATTGAATAAGTGTCTGTATTCTTTTTATTTCATTGTATATGCGTTACTTTTAATCTTTTATTTTTTGCGCTCCCAGTTTATCCATTAGGATATTTCCTGTACGCAGTATCTTTAAACTATCTAGTTGATAAATCTTGGAAAACAAAAATATTTATCAATAAGAAACTTAAAAAAAATTTTCTTTTGTTTCATTTGCGTCAACCACCACAGGATTAAACTCATGGAAATCAACAAAGCTAAAAATTGTTGAAAAGAAAACGATTCAAAAAACATTGAAAAATAATTTAATATTGCGTATTAAATCAAAAAATCACTGGTAACAACACATTAAAAATGCAAGATGTTGAAAAAGTATATGAACTAAAGAAAATAAGTAAAAGTTTACATTTATTTCATTCATTTTACACTCCCTTATTTTATGAAGTTCTTTTTTAGTTTAATACAATTTAATATTGCTTTAGTGACTTAGCATAAGACTAACTTATGAAAAGTCTTATAACAAAAAAAAATATACATATATAACAATATATTATATTGTTCATGGGCCCTGGTGCAACGTACCGAATGCATCCCCTCTCATAGGGCCTGCTCATAACGAAGATACTGAAGTTCTTCTCAAACAAAGCCTCCACTCGGCCCGTTAAAAAGATAATGAAACGCTGGTTCGCCCTTGGTTGCAATGACAAGAATTAATGAAATGAACTGTCAACAACCATTTAAGATTTGTGTTCTTTTTTTCTTCTCCTTCAGCTCACCTGACGCGTATAAATAACGCATTTTTACGCATCGGTGTATTTAAAATCTTTCTTAATCTATTTTTCTTCCTGCAGGCATCAATGAAGGTAATTTTTTTTTTCCATTTTGTTTGCAGTTTTTGATCTTTTTCCTAATAAGCAAGTTACATTGTTCTTCATTGACTTTACAACACCTGACAAATATTAAACCCATGCAACTAATCTTTCAGAAGAACCGCGCAATGTCATGAGGAACTCATTTGCATATTGGCGTCTAAATAGTCTTTCAGATAATGAATATGTAACTCATATATATATATATATATATATATATATATATATATATATATATATATATATATATATATATATATATATATATATATATATATATATATATATATATATATATATATATATATTTATATATACAATATCGGACAAAACGAGTGCAACCAAAAAATGCTAATTTAGTTTCTTTATATAAAAGTGCTGCGTTTTTTAAATTTAGAGAAATAACTATGTTATTGTTTCGAGAAAAAATTCTTTAAGTTTCATTCATCACAAAGTTCATTATTTGCACACGAAAGTTAATCAAGAGAATCAAAAAAAATTGACTTTCTTCTGGACAAAACAAGCGCAACTTGACAAAATGTTGACAAAGCTGTAATTCGCTTACAATATTTTGTGGCGAATCCTTTGTTGTCGATCACAGCCTTGCATTTTCGAGGCATAAATTCGATCAGGTGATCAATGAAACTTTGTGGAATCGCTGCCCTGGCCTTTTGGATTCGTTGAAACAGTTGATCCTTATTACGAACACCTTCACGATTAATTCTGCGGTTGACAATCTCCCACAGGTTCTCGATAGAGTTCAGATCCGGAGATTGAGGCGACCAATCCATCACCGATAGGGGGTTGTCTTGAAACCACTGCTTGACTACTCTTGCAGTAAATTTTGGATCGTTGTCTTGCTGAAAAACCCATTTTAATGGCATATTTCAATCAGCATGAGATAACATAACATCTTTCACGATATTTTTATACATGAAACGGTCCATTATTCCATCGTTTCGATGTAATGGACCTAGACCGTTAGCAGAAAAACACCCCCAGACCATTACATTGCCTCCACCATGCTTCACGGTTATACGGCAGTAAAGTAAATCGAGGCGTTTTCCGGCCTGTCGTTGTTCACGGCAAATGGCATCGCTCCCAATGATGTTGAACTTCGATTCATCACTGAACAGGACAGTTCGCCATTTCTGCACATTCCAGTCAATATGAGATGTAGCAAACAGGAGTCTTTTCTTCTGGTGTTTTAGTGAAATCAGCGGTTTCTTTGCAGGGCGTCGAGAAAACAATCCAGCTTCAACAGCACGACGTCTGATTGTTCGGTCCAATACAGGCAACTCTAATTGCTTTTGTATCTCTACTGATGATATCCAGGGATCCTTCTTGACGGATCTGATAATCATAGAATCCTCTTTAGAAGTGGTGGAACGCGGTCTTCCACCTTTGTTATCTGCTGCCAACTTCCCCGTAGAACGATATTTGGAACATAGTCTTGATACGGTCCAATTTTGCACGCGATATTTACTACAAATACTTTTTTGTGACCTTCCACTTACGTATTCGCAAATAATTTTCTTTCTTTGTTCCAATCCAAGACTGTCGGGATCCATTTTTGCACTTGAAGTCATAAAAATAATAAAAATAAATAATCATGCTTTTCAAGGCTTACCGTGTTACATTTACCTTGTGATGATACAATAATTCTCTGTGGAACACAACGTCTTGGTTGGATGTGGACTGTATTGATGTATGGAAACACTTGTTGTATTTCACTTCTTGTATTGATGTTCTTCGATAAAACACTTTAATAAAACTCACTTCGATAAACTGTCTTGATAATAGGGACTGTTTGACTTCCATATACTGACTGAATTACATGTCGATTTACATGTCTCTTATAATAAAATGACCTGTGTGAACCTGTTCTGGAAGATTCTAGATGCTTCTTTTCGATGCTTCTGGAAGCTTCTGGATACGTCTGGATGCTTCCGAATGTTTCTGGATACTTCTGGATGCTACTGGATGCTTCCAGATGCTTCTTCTGGAGACTTCTGGAAGCTTCTGTATGCTTCTTGAAACTTCTGGAAACTTCTGGATACTTCCTTTAATTATTAAAAAACTTCCGTGATGTTGACACGGACCAGACTTAAGAAAATGAAAGAAACCAAAAAAGTTGCAGTTGATTTGTCCGCTGCAAAATGGCACTTGTCAACGAAATTCTGCCTGTGTGCTGTATACATATATATATATATATATATATATATATATATATATATATATATATATATATATATATATATATATATATATATATATATATATATATATATATATATATATATATTTATGCGTAACATGCAGAGAGCTGGGGAGTGGGGGTTGTTAAGGGTCTGAAAATATAAATGCACCAGCACCTTTTTATCCTCTCCATTGCCGTGCTTATAAGATACATTTGCAACCGGATGGAATATTTAAAAAAATTTATGGTAAGCCAAGGTAGTTATTTCGCTTAAAGCAATTCCTTTTTTTGTTTCTGGCGGAGACAAATTTATACTGCAAGTCTTTTTTTACGACATTTCCATCAGATTTGAGGACTGAGTACATTTTTGGTTTTAGGCCAAAAAATCAGAAATTCAGTGTTTATTGCATTTACCATAAGTTTGGCCTACCTTTTATTATTCATCTTAAAGTCAAGGAAATCAATAATGTATTCATTAAAATCATTCAAATCTTAATTTCTTTTTATTGCAGCGTATATATCTTGAGTTTTCACTTCAAAAAGCAAGCTGTCGTTGTCAAAATACGACAGATGTCATTTATTTTTCTATCTAACCCTCATCTTGTTATACCATAAAAACGTACTTAAAGCACTTGCTAAAGTCTTAAATAGCCTGTTAAACCTAAATTGCCCGGTTAAGTTTTAGCTTCGCTTTTGTGCAGTGGATAGCTACAAGCTTCTCATTTTTTATTTTATGCAATACGTATGCAACTTCATCAATTAATTTTCTTAACTAATTTGCTTGTCTGGTGTAAGCGAGGTCAAGTCAGAGGCAAGATCACAGATTTTCTATATTTTTGCCAAACACTAAATTATTTATAAACTTAAAGAAGTTTTTTTTCAAAAACGCTTTTGTTGCTCTTACCCTTCACTCGGTATTTAACTGGATGTATGGTGTCATCCATCTTTTTTTCTTAAACTTGATAGCTCTGTTTAGTTTTGGTTACTTGCATCTAAACTAACTTGTATAACTTAGGGTTGCATTAATGGATAATGTATTTTTTTTTTTCTTAGGTTTGGAACAAGCTTTTTACATTCGGTAAATTTTGAACTTCTCAACAAGTTTTTTCTGGTATTTTCTCAGACAGTTTTTTTAGGACAATCATTTATTAAGAACACGAAGGATAATCAGAATGCAAATAATAAATGTTGATAATTTTACTATCGTAATTTTTAATAATCTTTTTAGGGTATTCTATTTAAGCCACTACTATAAAACCTTCTGAAGCCGAACTAAGCGTCGCACGAAAGACCTCTTTTGATGGTTGACATCGTATAAAACCTGCGTCTGTTTGCGGTTCCATAATTGCATAAAGATTGTAAGCATTGAGTTTAATTGTAGTTGGTGCACTGAAGTTTCCCAATCTTTTCGCGCATGTAGGCTGTCATAATCAGTAATTCCACTTCTCGGCAATTTGCTGTAAAAACCCTTTTTAAGTGGTTTTTTAAGTCGTTTTGTTATATCTATAAAAGCTGTCAACGTATTTATAAGGGTAAACACTTTTGCAAAGCAGCAATATCAGTTCACTATCTGTTAAATCATTTTTAGTTATAACCAGGTCTTCTAAATAAATATTTTTTGATAAAGGATTGTTTGAGTCTTTCATAAACTGAAGAGAATCAATGACCGACTATGCAGCTGATCATATCTTCTTCTGTTTTACCAAGATCTTGCGCGAAAAGATGAATATCATACCCATACAAATTATGAAAAATAACAGAAACTTTGGTTTTTTTTTAGGGAGGTAAAAGCTTAGCTTGAAATTACTTAACTTGTCAGCTACACCTCTGTACTTTACCGTATTGTGACATTGATCGCGGAACTTATCCCAACCAAAATTTTTATCGTAGCTGTAACAATCTGTCGTTTCTGTGAAAATAGGCTTGATTGTCTTCTGTCATGATCGTTTTAGTGGACTTTAGTTGACCACGACTATTCCTTCTATCTCGGTTTGGAGGCTAGTCAGGAAGTCCTTCATAGCATTTTCACCGCAGAATGAAACCGGATCATCGTTTTGTCATCTATTGTCATTGAACTTTTACATAGCAATAACTGCAATGAAGTTACTTTACAATCAACCAAGTAGATATTTTGATTAGATTGTAAGGAGCACCTGTTATAGTAGTTTAAACTGTCAAAATCATTATAAAAAACATAATGGACTTTCATTTGGTTGTAATTGGTTTTAAATTTAATTATTTTTTATCAGGATTCTGGCATTACTGTTTCCTGCATTTTATCCCCAATACCAAAATAAACTTTTGTTTATGTTATTGCAAATCAGCTTGGGAATTTAAATGTAAACATCTGCGATAGGAATGCCTGTATTTATTATTCTAACTGCTGTAATAACACATTCTGCAAGTTTTTAACCCATGAATAGTAAGATTTTGCTGGACTATCCAAAATGATTTGTAAATCAACCTTAAAAAACATAAGAACTCAAATTCTATAACTTCATTTATTTTCGTTGACATCTATAAGCAATAAAAATAGTAATTTTTTGAACTATAATTACAGAAGAATATTTATTATTGTTAAATTGTAATATTTTTTTACTGTGTCTTTTAATTAAAAAGCAATTAAAACCATTGCAATTTAAGGACTTCAAATTAGCTAACTTTAATAACAAAACTCTGGGTAATTGTAGCATCCACGGAAATGTAATATTTAAGTGAAGTAAATATTTCTTCGGATTGTTTTCCATATAGCAAATGGAACGGATTTCTAATTCGTTCCATTGTTGTTTGGAAACAATGAGACTTTTTTTTATGAAAAAGGTAATGTCTGTATTTAAACATTAAAAATTTTGCGCCAAATACCTCCATCATTATTACAAAACAAAAAATTAAATAGCGTTTTACTAAGATAACAGCCGCTAATTAATGCGTAAATATTTTCGTTAAATATACTGCTATTTATATCCTATTATTACCACATAAAGCCAATTCAAAAAACACAACGTAACTTAAACTTTACTACTCACATTTAAAAAATATTTTGGTTGCTCATAATACATTGATGCTCATATTACATTAAATTGTTTTATTGGTTACTTAAAAACCTATTGTTTTATATTTGCTTTCTTGATTTAAATCGTAATACATATTGACATATAATGAAACAACTTTTATGACATTTTATTGAAAACTAACTTTCAATAAAGTGTCAGAATGCTATCTGGAAATCATAGATAAATAAAATAGTTTAGTAACAAATTTTGTTTGCAGAAAAATAGGTTTAAAAGACAAAAATAACTATTTCACTTTTTAGTTAAAAAAATATAAAATTTAAATAAAATTCAAGAAACTTGTTGCAAAGGCTTCGTAAATCTTTTTAGAAGCAAAAAAAGTTTAAATGGAATCTTTGGATGCGAAGAAGTTTGGTGGATACGATGTATATTTTTTACAAGAACTTTCTGACAAATATGAATGTCCTATATGTATAATGGCTCTTCGTAAACCTATTTTAACAAAGTGTGGTCATCGACTTTGTTTGTCATGTTCAGAAGAAATGCGAACAAGGTAATATGTTGTTGTTGAGAAACAAAGTAGTGTAGCATGCATTATAAAATGTAATACAACCGAGTGTATATATATATATATATATATATATATATATATATATATATTTATATATATATATATATATATATATATATATATATATATATATATATATATTTATATATATATATATATATATATATATATATATATATATATATATATATATATATATATATATATATATATATATATATATATATATACAATCCTGCTCAAAAATTTAGCACGCATTAGATTTTATTTTCATTTTTCTTCTTTTAATTGAATTTTTAGGCGGTAAACTCCGTACGCCTTTCCTATTCTTTTTATTTACAGTTAATTAAAACAAACCTTATAAAAAAAGTTTTAAAAATAGAAAAAAATTACGTTATTTTAACCATCTATTTTTAATTTAAACGGAGACCGCTACATAAAGCGGTGTAAAAATGCCGCTCATTAGATTAGCAAGTTTGCGCTCTTATTGTCTTTTCACGGTTTTTACCTTTTGACGTCAACTGTTTCCTAAAAAGTAAATTTAACTATCCATTTTTACATAATAGCTAAATAAATGTTGATAGCTGAACAAAACTTTCTAAGACATACAAAGTATGTATAACCTCATTTGAAATAAACTTGGTATTTTTTGCCTAAATTTTTACCATAATTTGACCCATAAGATCGGAAAAAATCAATTAGCTCTGAAATAAAACAGCGTTTTGTAGGACTATATTTTGGTGGTTTCAACAGTTCTGAAATAGCTCAAACTCTGAAGTCTGTATCTTGTTCATGTGTATTCAGAATAATTCAGAGATTTGAAAAAACTGGTACAGACAAAATCCGATCTGGGTGTTGCGCTAATCAAATCGTAATTAATCTAAATCATTTGGATTGGCTGTTTCTATATAATAATTAATGTTCCGCTTGGGAATTTGTATAAATAGCGACTTTATCGAAGTCTTTCCCTCTTGGAGTAACCTATCAAACAACGACGGACTCGAGGAACTTTAGCTGTCATCTACAATCTTCTTTGTGTTTACCGTATATTTGTATAATAATATTATTTAATATATTAATAAATTGAACTCGTTGTACAATACCGATTTTCCGTAAACATGGAGCCCACGGAGAGTACAAAAAGAACATTTTGTAGTCCTGAAGTCCACGATAGAGACTAAAAGACAAAATTAAAGAAGCGATATAAAAAGAAAGAATTGTGATCAATTAATCAGCTAAGTGAATTTATTATTTGTTTATGAGAGTTTCTTTTAAAGATATACGTTAGGATTTATTTAATACTAAAGTTCAACTTTTGGATCGTTTGTCGATCGTTAATTACAAATTATTGTTCCATATTATAGTTGTTTAGGTGATAATTGCATTTTATTTTTATTTTGAAATAATTATTTCATTTATCAATTAAGAAATTTATTTAAGATACTAAAAGATTTTAGTTAAGAATATTATTAAGAAAATTATTTAAGATAGTAATAAAATTATTTAAGATGTTATTAAGAAAATTATTTAAGATATTATTAAGAATTAAGGTTTATAAGATTCATTTATTTATTATGATTGTACACAAAGTTATTTAAGTTAATATATAAAGTCAAGGTCAAAGGTTATATTATTATTTATTATTATATTTGCTACGAGGGTTTAATTTGACGGCAAATTTTCTTTATTCGAGGTTTTATTGATTCATTCATTAAGGTCTCAATTTGAAAAGGCCATACCGTTGTATTTAAAGCCATATTTCATATATATATATATATATTATAGTTATTTTTTTTTCTTAATACTGTTATGTCTAACCTTGCTAATAAACGTAGAGGACAAACAGTGGCCTTCAAATCAGTCAGGCGAGTTTTCGAGCAGGCTAAAAATCTTATGGTTGGTGGTTTGCACGAAGATTGCTTAAATGAGTTGACGAGTCTGAAAAATACAGCCATCGATAAGTATTTGAAAATTAAACAGTTTGATTGCGGTATATTATATTTGAGATAGATGAGGAGTTAGAACAAGAAGAAATTACGAGTACAGAGTTTACCATTTTTTATAAGCGATCTATTTTAAGTATAGAAAATTTTATTAACAAAAATAATGTAGATAATATAAGTTTAGATAAGTTTATTAGCAAGATAGTTACGCTTCCCGCTCTTAATTTAGAAATCTTTGACGCTAAACAAGAAAATTGGCAAACTTTTTATGAAAACTTTGATTGCGCTATAAATAAGAATATAGAATTGTCTGGTATACAAAAAATGACTTATCTTAGAAAAATAGTTAAAGGTCTGGCTTTATCTGCAATTACAGGATTAACCTTATCTAATGAAAACAATTCATTAGCTTTAAATATATTAAAAAATAGATTTTCCAATAAGCAATTAATAATTTCAGTTCATATGAAAAAATCATTATCACTAGAAAAAATTAAGGATGTTAGAAATATAAGCGAATTAAGGAAAATGTTTGATACTATAAAAATACAAATTCGGAGTTTGGAGAATTTATCAGTAGATGAAAATATGTATTTATTTTAGTTTTAATTCCTATCTTATTAGAAAAAATTACCAGAGGAATTCAGTTTAATTATAAATAGAGAATTAAACGGAAGTCAAGCTTTGAATATATTTAACGTTTTAGTTTTGCCAGAGAAAATACGCGTAGTTATTATGAAAACTTTAGAAATCCCATAACTGGAAATACTTTATACGCTAACGGGACAGATAGTCGGTTTTGTAACAAGTTTAACCAGAATTTAAGGCAAAATAATTTCCGTAATCAAAATTTTTCTACAAATTTAATTACATGTGTTTATTGTTTAAAAAATCATAAATCTCATTATTGTAACTTAGTGACTGATGTTTTAGCTAGGAAAAATATTTTAATTGAAAAAGGTGTTGCTTTCATTGCCTACGCGATAGTCACTCGAGTAAATATTGTAGATCAAATTTTTGAGGTTTCAAGTGTGACAAGCCTCACCATATATCTATTAGTTTTAAAGAGAATAGTAAATTTGAAAATAACTCTAAAACAGGACAGTTAACAGCTGTTGCTGATGTTCCTTCTAAAATTAAACAACGTGTTTTACTCCAGACAATTGGGTAAAAGTCAAAAATTATAATTCCCGATTTAGTTATTGTCGTTTTCTCTTTCATAACTGTTCCCAATTAAGTAACATTACACCTTCATTATGTAAAAAATTAAATTTAAAAATAATAGATTTTAAAGAAGTTAATATCAAAACTTTCGGAAATAATAATACAATTAGCAGATTATCATAGAGACTATGAACTATTGGTCAATAACTAAAAATAAGATATTAAGAGGGTTTGAAGGCCCAATTGCAATAAAATCTAAGGTAGGATACTTAGTCAGTGGTCCCATCACGGTTAAAAATAGTAATAAAGTAGATTGTTTTGTTCTGTCTTCGCATGTTTTAAAAGTCGAAGAAGAATTATATAACGATAAAACATTTTTAAAAGATAAGTTTTCAACTATTTGGAATAAAAGCGAAGATAATATTAGCGACAATATAGTTGTCGAACATTTTCGCAAAAGCATTAAATTTGAGATTAATAGGAATACTGTAGAACTACCCTTTAAGGAGAATCATCCTTTGTTATGCGATAATTATAGTTTATGTTTAAAAAAATTCAAATCATTAGAGAAAAAGTTTTTAAAAGATGAAAAATTATTTGATTCATATAATGATATTATAAAAGATCAATTATTAAATGGAACGGTAGAGCAAGTTTGAAGTAATAAAACTAAGGTCGAACTTGTTCATTATTTACCTCATAGACCAGTATAAGAAAAGATAAAGTTACAACTAAGTTGCGCATTGTATTTGATGCGAATGCGACAAAATCAGGTTCCTCGCTAAATGATTGTTTGCATTCAGGTCGTTCTTTAACAACTCTACAAAATGGAGTTTTGATACGTTTTCGTGTAAATAAGATAGCATTTATTGCAGATATTACAAAAACTTTTTTGAACATTTCAATATCTGAGAAACATCGCGATTTCATACAATTTTTGTGGTATAAAATATTATTAATTTAGACATAAAGAATTTAAAAAATCATAAATTAGTAACATATAGATTATGTCGTGTCTTATTTGGAGTCACTTTTTCTCCTTTTTTTCTATCAGCAACTTTAATTAAACATGCGGAGCGTTATTTAAGTTCTGATCCAATATTTGTAAGTCGATTACTAAATTCTAGTCACGTTGACAATTTGAGTTTTTGCTCTGATTCTGTAATTAAATGTTTTAATTTTTATAAAAAATGTCGTTTTCGGCTAGGTAAAGCTGGTTTTAATTTAAGAAAATTTGAGTCTAATTCGGTCGAGTTAGATAAGTTAACAAATGAAACGAATTTTCAGAGTCAAAATATTACTAAAGTGTTAGATTTAACATGGGACAAGGAATTAGATTTTTTTTTTGTTTTTTGAGTTATTTAAGATTGCCGTCCCTTTTCCAACAAAAAGAGACGTGCTTATTTCTACAGCAAGTTTTTTCGATTCCTTGGGACTAATAAACCCAGTAATTGTGCGTTTAAAAATTTTATTTCAACAAATTTGTATTTCTAAAATAGGATTGGATTGTAAAACTAATAAAGATTTATTAAAAGTATGGCAAGATATATATAGGAAATTAGGTTCTGTACAGTCGATTTGTGTACCTAGATGTTATTTTTTTCGAAATCTAGTGCAAGTTGCACGCGATTTGAACTTTATGGTTTTAGTGACTATAATTTAAAAGCCTTTGGGTGTTGTATGTATTTAAGATGTATTTTTAATGAAAACAGACAGTTTTCCTCTCTTGTTACCTCAAAATCTAGATTAGCCTTGCTTAGTAAATGTACAATACCTCGATTAAAATTAAAAAGTTGCTTACTGCTTGCAACACTTATTTCAAAAGTAGTTAAGGAATTTTCTCAATTATTCTTATTTCTAAAATTGAATTATTTTCAGATTCTTATATTTGCTTACATTGGATAAAAAATTCTAATAAAATTTATGAAACATTTATTCAAAATCGTCTTGAAAAAATTAGAGATTTATTTGACATTTTCTTTTGGGATAACGTCGAAACAGATCGTAATCCTGCGGATATTATATCACGAGGTGCTAGTATTGAAAATTTAACTAATAATCAGTTATGGTTTAATGGACCCAAATTTCTTAATACTCCAGAGATTTGGCCTTCCTTTAATCAAAATAAATTAATCAACTCTCCAGAGGAAACAAAATTATTACTAAGAACTAATGAATCGTTCATAAATTTAAAATTTATAGATTTAACTAATTTTAATTCATAGTCCCATTTAATACGAGTAACAGCTTATATTCTAAAATTTGTATCTTGCTTAAAAAATACGCAAGTACGAAATAACAATCTTTTACTTCCTTCTTTTGAATTACAAAACGCCAAAATATTTTGGATTAAATTTATCCAACAAAACATATATACTTCTAAGAATTATAAACAACTAAAAAATTATTTAGGATTTTTCTTTGATAGCAAAGCAATAATAAAATGTAGGGGGCGATTGGAAAATTCTCCAATTAGTTACTATATTAAATTTCCAATATGTCTTTTTACTGAATTAATTATTTTACAGTGTCATAAAAATGTTAAGCACAACTGTGTAAAAGAAACACTAAACCAATTATTGGAGTTTTGGATTCCAAAAGTTCGAAATTTAATTCAAAAATAAATTAAAAAATGTTTTTTGTGTCAAAGGTACGAAGGCAAAACTTATAGTTATCCTGATGTTCCTCCGTTACCTTTAAGTAGAGCAAACGATGATAATGTTTTTAAGTACACAGGAATTGATTACTGTGGACCATTATTTGTGAAAAATTATATTCTGAAGGAGAAATATTTAAGTATTGGATACTTTTAGCTTCTTGTACTAGTAAATGTTTTATAGATTTAGATTTAGTTGCTGATTGTTCAGCTTTGGCGTGTATTCGAGGGTTGCGAAGACTCATTAGCAAATTTGGCGCACCCTACGAAATTATTAGTAATAACGGATCGTGTTTTACAGCCGATGAAACACAACAATTTTTATCAACAAAAGGTATTTTATGGCACTTCAATGTTGCAGCCGCTCCGTGGTGGGGAGGATTCTTTGAACGTATGGTACGTTCAGTCAAGAGAGTTGTATGTAGTGATAATCCAAGATAAAAATTTGGTTCGAGGTTTATGGATATTAGGCATTGTTGAGAAACTTTTACCGCCAAATGACGGACAAGTGCGTGCAGAAAATGTACGATGTATCTCCGCTGGAAAAATTATGTATTTGACTCGTCCAGTTAACAAATTGTGTTTACTGGAAGAAAATTAAGTTAGTTCTGTCGAAACTACGTCTGCGAATGAAAGTAACATTCAGCTATTCGTGACTGCTGGTGGCGGGAGTGTTGCGCTAATTATATTGAAATAAACGTAAACCATTTGGATTGGCTGTTTGCATATAATAATTAATGTCCCCCTTGGGAACTTGTATAAATAGCGAGTTTATCGAAGTCTCGCCCTCTTGGAGTAACCTATCAAACAACAACAGACTCGAGCAACTTTAGCTGTGATCTACAATCTTCTTTGCGTTTATTGCATATTTGTATCATAATATTATTTAATATATTAATAAATTGAACTCGTTGTACAATACCACTCTTACGTACTACAACACTGGGCGACCGAAAAACAAGTATTGCTAATGATAATAGTATCTATAGAATTGCAAAAAGAAACCCGAACTACTCAGCCAAAGAGATTGCACAAGAAGTGAATTTGGCTCTAAAAAATATATCTCAAGACAAACTGTAAATAGAAGATTGATTTATCGAAAACTTTGCTGCAACAATGCTGCCGGAAAACCACTGCTTAAATCAACTGATTGGTTAAAACGTTTCTAACTTTTTAAAGCTATTTTGAAAATGACTAATTACGAAATAAGAAGAAAAATATTAAGTGACGAATTCAACTTTACAGTTATTAACCGAAAGAACAGAGTGATTATACGAAGACACTATAAACTTGTGACGACGCTCTTTGTCACAAGGCAAAAACGGTGACTATTTTGTTTCAAAAAAACAACAATAAGGTACTTCAGTGGCCAGCTAAATTACCTAACCTGAATCCAATCAAAAATGTCTGGACTGTACTGGACCGCAAAATCAGTAAAGCTACAGTAATATCAGCTGAACATCTTAGAAAAAGTTTGAAAGAGTCGTTCGACAGCTGATCAACTGATTATTGCCGAAAAGTTTTTGATTCGAATAAAACAAGATGTGAACTATACATAAAGGTGGACATATCCCTTATTAATCTTGCTATCAAAGCAAACTTAAATCCAGTTGTACTAAACTTATGAGCAGCTTTTTTTTAATTTTTTTTTATTCTAACTTTGATTAAAGATATTTAGTGATAGGCACTTTTTTTTTTTTTGTTTGTTTTTTCTCTTACGTAATTTAATAGACCAAATAAATATATTTTATTCTTTAAAAATCACTGAACTTTTTGTTTTTTTACTTTTATTTCATTTTTAAAGAAAAAAAAGCAACTTAAATCTAATGTGTGCTGAATTTTTGAGCTGTATTATATATATATATATATATATATATATATATATATATATATATATATATATATATATAGATATATATATATATATATATATATATATATATATATATATATATGTATATATATATATATATATATATATATATATATATATATATATATATATATATATATATATATATATATATATATATATATATATATATATATATATATATATATATATATATATATATAAAACCTTGCTACATACTGTTTGTTTATTTGATAAAAGTCTTGACAATAAAGTCAATGAAAAAGTTGCTAAGCAGTTGTTAAGAACAAATTTACCCAAAATCTTTAAACTTTAAAAGTTTGAGCCTGCTGAAATGAATAAATTTTTAGAACTTAATAATTACGTTGGTCGAAATTCTTGACTAATATTTAAAACAGTTCCTTACTCATCAAAGTGGTTAGAAAGTCCATCGAATTTGTGGACTCTGATTATAAAAATGTAAAAAGGTTTATGAAAAGATTTGTCTGTGTCGATGACTGTTGTGAAAGAGCATTTAAATTGATAAAAGACTTAGTCGATTCAACAATTAAAGAGGAAAAGTTGCAAAATGTTTTACTGGTTTACCTTTAGTAAAAACCTTATACATTTTTAACAGTTTACTTTCTTTTTTTATCTTTCTTAAGTACAATATTTGTATTCCTTATTCAACAAACTTTTTAAATGCAAATTTTATTAAGTAAAAACCAGGTCTTTAAAAGAAACCAGATCATATTTCAAAATGGGTTATCTTGAGAAATTTTATATAATTTAATTTTTATTTTTTTTTTATTTTCCTAATTTTTTAGTCTTATCGCAAAGCACCGCGGATGAGCATTTATTTAGTAGTTCATAATTCGTTCCTTACCGAAATCGCAAAATTTGCTCAGAAGTGGGGTTTGAATCACAGGTCCTTTGTTTCTGAGGCAAGTGTGCTCAAGTTTTAAGTAAGTTTTGTGCTCAAATTTTATACCAACTTTTCTAATAGTAGAGCCAGCTCTGCCAAAAAATTTTATTAGTTTTAAGGTCCTTGCTCCAATTAAAATAGAAATTTATCGAATAGTTGGTCAGTAATGACTTTTTAAAAATATTAGAACCCTCAGGGAGGTAGGGAAAATTAAGTTATTTTCAAAACTTTTATTGGAATTATCTTGTATAACAACGTAGAACGGTAAAACAAAGTGGCAAGGTTATAAGTTTTCCGACCCCTAAAAACGGACCTGACTAATGTTGCCTAATTTTTATTAACAATTACTTAAAATCGTCATTTGAGATAGGTATATTTAAGATTGATATTAGTGAACATTTTCCATTATACATTAACATAAAAAAGGTTATAGCTATTTGGAGGATCAACCTAAAATTTTTAGCCTAAAAAAACGTAACCTTTTAAATATTAATAAAAATCTCACAAATTTTATAGAAAAAATTGAAGTGACGCCAATAAAATTCATTAATGCATGAAGCGTGTTGTTTATTTTTAGACAAATTCCCATAGATTTTTTTAAAATTTAATGACATCCTTTTTTTTCAAAATGAGATATAAGCCAGGGGTAAATTTTTTACTCAGCCATAGAGCACACATTCAAATGCTAGGAAAACATGTCTTTATTTTCTCATCACTGTCTGCTTTGGATGTTTTTGACATATTTATTGCTATCTGGCTATAATCATTTTCTATTGGTTGTGAGTTGACAAGTTTAATTTTTTCATTGTCGCATTTTGCTTGCTTAAAAAACTAATCAATTATCATAGATATTTAAATATTATTTTTATTTTTTTTTATTTTCTTAAAAATTCAATAACTTTATACAAGAAGATAGTTAAGATAGAAATCTTTTTACAATAAAAAAAATATAACAAAATATACAGGTATAAAAATAAAAACAACAACAAAAAAAAAAACGCGGAGACTTGCAGAACACCTTAAGGTCCGATCACCGAGAACCGCTCGTGAATGTTAAGTGCATTAAGTTAACATGAAATATAAAATAAATAAACAAAACTGTCATATCAATAATTAAGGAGAACTTAAATTTCTTTAGAATATATTAAGAACGTTGGTATAAAGAAGTTCTTGATACTTTTATATATAAATATATCCATATATATAAATATATATATATATATATATATATATATATATATATATATATATATATATATATATATATATATATATATATATATATATATATATATATATATATATATATATATATATATATATATATATATATATATATATTATGTATTATATACAAATACACGTAAGATTTGGATTAGATATACTATTACATATTACCTTATGAAATAAGCTTTATATTTATATTCAGAAGAAATTAAAAATATAAAAATATGTCTTCAAAAGATAAATTAACTTCTTTTAGTTTTTTCTTGAATGAAAGATAATTCCATTCATGGGAAGAATCGAAATTTTTCAAAACTATTTTGTTCCGAAGAAAAGCTCTTCCAAATGAAAAACGTGACTTTACCGAAAACGTGAAATTAGTAAGAGAATAAGGTTGCCGAATATGAATCATTATACCTTAAAAGATAAAAATAAATATAACTTAAGAAATTATTATTTCTTAAGTTATAATTATTTTTATCTTTTAAGGTATAATGATTCATATTCTATATGAAAAGAAACAAGAGATACGTTGGTTTTACATTTGTACATAAAACATAGTATATTAAAAATATTCAGCTGATAAATAAAATGAAATATATTTGTGTTAAACTGTAATTAGTTAAAGCATTTCTAGCTTTGTATATTACTCCTTAGTTTCGAACAACTTTAGTGCACAACATATCAATGTGATACTTCTAACTAAGGTTTTCATTAACATTACTTCCTAAAAAGTTAGTAATTAGTTCTCTTTTTATTTGAATTTGAAATAAAAAGTAAGGGCATGACAGGTGGCAGTAGTTTTCTTTTTGAAGTTTGATGAAAAGTATTTATTTAGCTGTTTCAACATTTAGTGACAGCTTAATCATTTTAAACAGTCATAAACTTTTGTTAGTTCAATTTTCATATTTTGGAATAATGTTGTTATGTTGTTATGAGATAAAAAGAGATTAGTATCATCGGTAATTTGATTGTCATTAAATTTGAGGCTTTAGGGAGATCATTAAGGTAAATTAGAAAGAGAAGAGATCCTAATATAGAACGTTGGGGCACCCCACATGTTATATCAAATAAATTGGAAGAGGCAGTTGCATTACCTTAACCAAACTAATTACGGTTGCTTAAAATCTTTTAAGTATCAATTATGTATTTCCTTTAATTCCATTATAATCTACAGCGGTGGCCAAAAATTAAAGACCACTCATTTTTTAGTTGATTTCTTAATCTTTAAATTAAAATTAAGAAGATTCTAATTGACATATTACTTTTTTTTTTTTAATATCTTGTTAATTAAAACATACGGATTAAAGTGGTATAATTTTTTAATCTAATTCTAATTAAACAGCGTTTAACTTATTAAAAAACGGATGGGGCTTATAAATCTTCTTTAAATAAATTGGACAAAATTTAACGACCACTTTCAAATCTTTAATTTACACTTATTAAAAATAATAATCCATTATTTATTTTAACTGCCTTAATTGCTTATTACGTTGGCCATAAAATAAAATGTCGAAACCTGAGTTTCGATATCAAATAAACATTTATTTTTTGAATTGCAATAAGGATATAAAAATATTGCAAAAATGCGTGCAAAGATCGAAGAAAAAGACAGATACGCGGCTCTTGTATTAAAAGAAGAAGGCTATAGCATCAGACAAATAGCAGAAAAGCTCGGAAGGTCTCACTCTTGCATTATTAACATAATTTAACGATACAAAGAGACACGGTCAATTAATGATCGTCATAGGACTAGATGCAATAAAATTTCAAGTAACCGTGATGTTCGCTCGTTAGTGAGATTAATGAAAGAAAACAGACAAGCATCATCTACAGACATGTCTACGAAATGGACACTGTCCTCCATAAGGGTCCTCCACAATTTAAAACATTTATGGCGTGCTGCTGCAAAAAAACCACGCTTATATAAAAAACGAAAAATTGCCAGGAAAGAGTGGTGTGAATTACATAAAAATTGGTCAACAGATCAGTGGAGCCGTGTGGTCTTTAGTGACGAAATGAACGTTGAGACAACAGAAAAGGTCGCGTAATGTTGCAAAGACTTCCAAGCGAACGGTTCGATGAATCGTGCATTTTGAAACGAACAAAACAAGGCAGTGGATCAATAGGCATTTGGGCCTGTATGAGTGTCTGTGGAGTTGGCGTTTTTCATTTATTCGATGGTAGACTCAACAAAGAAAAATACATCGAAATTTTGGAAAACTCGCTTATTCCTAGCATTGATTTATGGCAGTTGCAAGATGGATTTATTTTCCAGCAAGATAATGCGCCGTGTCATAAAGCGCATGTTGTTAGCGATTGGTTCAATTCTAATAAAATTCAAGTGCTTCCATGGCCTGCCAATAGTCCAGACTTGAATCCAATAGAGAATTTATGGTCGTGGCTTGATCACAAGCTTGGTAAAGAACAATTTTACAATTTGTAAGATTTGAAATCTTCTATCTTTCATCATTTGAAAAATATGTCTGATGAAGTAATCAAAACTTTAATGAATTCAATGCCAGAACGAGCACAAGAGTGCTTGAAAACAAATGGAGAAACAACACGTTTCTAAATTATTTTTTATTGCTTTTTGAAATATTTTTGAAACTGGTATTAAAATTTTGTCCCATTTTTTTTTCCCATTTCTATTTTTTACTTGTCAGTTTTTTAATTTTTGAACATTATTTTGTAAAAAAATTATAAGTTCTTTTATAATAAATATAAAATACAATAAAAATTCTTTCTAAAAATATTTTTCTTTTTTTATACCTTTTTCCAAAATAAAATTATACTAAAGTTAAAAATAAATTTTGAAAAAAAAAAGAGTGGTCTTTAATTTTTGGCCACCGCTGTATATTTGTAAAAAGAATTTTGTGGTCAATGCTATCAAAGGCTTTTGATAAATTAATGAAAACACCTAAAGTATATTGAGATTTTTTAAAAGATTCACCAACATTGCAGTTAATTTGGAGTATAGCGTGTTAGGTTGAAATAGTCTTTTTAAATATGTATTGATTTTGATAAAGCTTATTATTTAAACATAAATGGTTAAAAATTACATTATATTAGGTACTCAGTCACGTGGCAAATTCCGCACACAAAATTTTCGCAGTTTTTATAAAGTATACTTTTTAGAATAACTTTAGACCAATTTTTTATATTTTGCATGTCATAGTAAAAATTTTAATGAAAAGTAAAATAATTATACTTTTATAAAATATCTGCTAGATTTTTAAATAAATGTTTATCTGACTGCAGTAACAACTTTAAAAAAGTTTTGGTAATTATTTTAGCTTAAAATTAATTTATTTGCGTTCTAGCACTCTTTACAATAATAATAAACATTTTCTCGTTGTTTCTTTGTACTTTTTTTTAGTTTTGTGATGAATTGGGTGGTCTAAAATACCTTTAAAAAAACTATGTTTTGAGTGATCTTCGGCACTTCAGCCTAAATTTTAAATTTAAGTTGAAAACCTGTTAAATTCCATCGTATTCTTTCTTTCCGTCCGCCTTAATTTTTTTTCGACAAAAATTATAATAACAACTTATTACTATATCAATAAATATATTGATATTATCATTTGCATAAAATTAGCTTCAGTTTAATTACACGTCCCGGGAATCATGAGAAACTGTCACAGAAGACTCCAAAAAAATCCTTTGAAGGGAATGATCCTCACACATTACTGTTCTCAAAAACGCAAAAAATGTAATCTTTTGTGAACGTCCGAAAAAAAAAAAAGTTTGAATTTTTTTTATTAATTCCTTAAAATCATGAATTGACAACTATGACTCGTTTAGCATTTTTACAGCATATCTAAACAAGTTCTATTCAAGCACTCTTTGATATGGATACTGAGATGAATTTGACAAAAAACATCTTTACTAAGAAAAAATAAGTAAAATATAAATATATTAATATAAATCCTTTTTTAAAGTTTTATATCTATTCTAACAAGCCGTAAATGATACCATTTGCTGATATAGAATTTTTTATTAGACATGTTTTGTTAGTTCTTCCAAGATGTCTAAAGGACTAATCTTTAATTATTTGCTTTGTGTTATACTTTTAATCAAAATTTTTTTTCTGAATTCCGGGAAAAAGCACTGACAAAATTTAGTGTGAAATACCTACATATCTGTGCATGAGAATTTATCTGCTTCTGATCCCATTTAAAAGGTAAATTTTCCATAAAAATCTAATGATAACAAGGTGTTTCTTGACCAATATTTCATTTTCTTTTTAATTTTTAAATACATTTTCAATTTTAACTTTTGCTAGTCACCAATGACAGCCCTAATCATATGCATAAAAGTAGTGAATTTCTTTAGCTCTGCTTTGCAATCATGCCTAATTCAGTCAAGTCCCATGATGAATGCAGGAGAACAATTTGTTTTCAATCCATGAGAAAGTGTGTCAGAGAGGTGACAGGCCACTTGATACAAGTTGTGCTAAAAACCCTTTCAAATCCTTTAGACTTCAGTGACTCAAGAGTGCCCAGAGGCATTAGTGGCAAATGTAGGCTTGCAATAGGGAAAAAAGCAAGAGGAGAGCCTGTCACCATTTCTCCAGTCTTTGACTTTTACTCTATCAGGATGAGACCAGTACAAGAGAGCAAGCATGTGATTGTCTTATCTGTAAGGTAGGGAGGATGAAGTTCCGGGCTGTCAAATCAATCTGTAAAGAAGCTAGTGTCCACACTTAAACACTTCTCCCAGGCTCGAGTCTCGGAGCCAAACATTCACGCAAAGTTTGCTGAGCTTGGCAAGAGCTTAGCAGAATACTTTACCCAATCTACAATTGAGAACACCACTGGCAAAACAGAAAAAAGAAGTCAAATTATTGTTCACCGCATCAATCTAGCAGACCTTCTTGATCGGCTGCTGTTCCAAAGGAAAATTTACTCAGAGCATGTCGTGAAGCTTGGCATTGATGGTGGAGAAGGCTTTCTCAAGGTCAGCCTTGGACTTACTGAACTGACAGCCTGAAGACTTACAATCTCCCCCTCGAAAAAAGACTCTGGCTTCACAAGTGGCAAAAGACACAAGCGTCAAGCGCCAGTTTCTGGTTGCCGTTGTTGAAGATGTTCCTTAAAATTGCACCAACATTCAGAAGATCCTTGACTTAATCCATCCTGATGGAGTTGACTTTCTCCTATCCTGCGACTTAAAACTGGCCAACATTGTATGTGGCATTCAGTCTTATTCCTGCTCACATCCCTGCACTTGGTGTGATGTCGAAGCAAAAATACTCTCTCAAAAAGGGAACCTTCGGACGTTTGGGTCACTGCGACAGTGCTTTGATGCCTTTCAGGTAAAAATTACATTCCTTCTTTTCGTAGACAATTTATAACAGTCCTAATATTTGAATATTTCAGTTACCAATTCAAACAACAATAACTGTTTCTTGATACCAGATCTAACCTTAATTCTTTCATTAATTTCAATTTAATAGAAAAATTGGAAAAATAAAATTGTTCTTGTGTTTCAGACACATGGGTAAGATTCAAAACAAGCACGACTGTTCAAGAATGTCATTCACTTGCCACTCTTCTACAAACCAGTCAACTCTTTGGTCCTCACCTTCATGGCATCGATGGAGCTCCACCTCCTCCTTGGTGTGGTCAATCACCTCTTCAAGGCCTTGAAAGAGGCTTGGCCAAAGGCTGATGATTGGCCAAGATCACTGCACATCAAGAACCAGCCTTTCCATGGTTGCCAGTTTGCTGACAATGAATGTCGTAACCTTCTGAGGAATAAAGATGTGCTGAGGCAACTGGCTGAACAGGTACTTTTTAAGTTTTACGACTTACTCAATGCTAATCTCTTCAGAAGTACAGTGTTTTGTTTCTGTTTTTCTTTACTAAATTTGAGCATTTCTTTATACAGGATTGTGCCTTCAATATTTTTGGCATCATTGACACTTTTCAAAAGTTTGATGCTGTAGTGTCTTTCTGCTTTGGTAGCACCCTTGTTCCTCACTTCGCTTCAAAGATTCAGGCCTTCAAAGCATCATACCTTTCTCTCCAAGGGGTCAGTGTCACCCCAAAAATTCATCCAGTGTTCTTCCATGTAAGAGACTTTATTTTGTTGAAAAAAGAATCACTTGGCAAATACAGTGAGCAAGCCTCTGAGGCACTGCATCACAGCTTCAAATATCATTGGGAAAGATACAAAAGGCCCAACAACCATCCAGAGTATGCAAAGTGGCTAAAAACATGCATGGTTGACTTCAACAGCAAGAGTGTCTAAAGTCATCAAGAGTTTATATTCTGTGTGGCTTGATTTAGGAATCCTTTTTAATGATTATTGTTTACACATTCATCTTAGTATCCATATCTAAAGAGTGCTTGAGTAGAATTTGTTTAGATATGCAGTAAAAATGCAAAAATAGTCAAAGTTGTTAATTCATGATTTTAAGAAATAAATAAAAAAATTCAAACTGATTTTTTTTTCTCGGACGGTCACGAAAGTTTTCATTTTTTGCATTTTTGAGAACAGTAATGTGTGAGGAACATTCCCTCCAAAGGATTTTTTCAGAGTCTTTCGTGACAATTTCTTATTATTTCCGGGTTGTGTGTAATGAATAATAAAGAGTTATATGGTTGGTATTTATGTTTGAATGATAAATCTTTAAAAACGGTCTGCTCGAATTTTAGAAGCCGATTCTCAATTTTGTTTTCAGTAACCGATTATAGTTTTAGACTTTACAAAAAAATTAAAACTGTTACAGATAAAATTAGATTGTTAAAAAAAACATTAAAAAATATGAGATTTATATAAGCTGATGTTGTTTATAGCGCCTATTTCAGAAAATAATTTTGAAGTATGTATATCAGGTGAGAACAATAAAACAAAGGGTAATAAAAGGAAGTTGAAACACCAAACCTCAAAAAATTGTTTTCAAGGATAAAAACTTGCTTTATCCAATCGTAAAAATATGTTTAAATCTGCTATAGTTCATAACAGTTATATGGAAAAAACACTTGCATCTAACGACTCAAGAATAACATATAAATTGTTACACGCAATAATAAAGCAAAGATTCTACAATTAAAAAAGAAACAAAGCATGGAAATAAAAGAATTAAAAGATTAATATAATAAAATCATTAAAAACCTCAATAAACTTTACCTCAGTTAAACTTTTGATACCTCTGTTTTGATACCTTTTGATACCTCTGTTATGATACCTTTTGATACCTCTGTTTGATATCTTTTGATACCTCTGTTTTGATACCTTTTGATACCTCTGTTTTGATACCTTTGAAACCTCAGTTAAACTTTTGATAGGTACGCTTGAAAAAAGTGACAATAAAGTTGTACTCCTTCGTGTGGAAAATAGATTTGCATGCAAAAAGTTGTATTATGAAAACAAGAAATATAGCATGGTATTAAATAAACATGAAAAGTTTTCTTCTAATAGTTTACATAATCCTAAAAGAGATATTGACTCTTCTAACATTGGATAAAAATTATTATACAAAGAAAATAAAGATTTAAAAACTTTAAACTGTCTTCTTCATGATTAAAACATAGCAACAAATTAAACTTGAAGGTATTCTATTGATATAAGAGAAGTTTTTTCTTAAAGTAGTTTCATTAAATGTCAGCATGAATAAAGTTAATGAGGTTATCACAATGGTTTTGAAAAAACTAGCAAAATTAGATATAGAAAAGCTTCCTTTATTTGGTACAAAATCTCAGTTTATGACTGAAGCATTAGCACTTGCTCAACTTCAAGTTGCAGAAAAAACGATACATGTTTTAGAAAGTAATTCGATCAATTGTCTTCACAGTGACGTTACCACTAAACAACATAGACATTTTCAAAACTTCCAAGTTACTAAGACAAGTGGAAGTACTTTATCTTTTGGATTACTTAAAATGGCTGGAAGTGAGGCAGATTACATTATTAATGCAATAACCAAAGCATTAGATGATATATGTGACATTTTAGATATTAGCAGCAAGGAAAGTTTTTTTTCTAACCTTGTATGTCCTTTATAAAACCACCACGTCTGATCTCAGTCCGGTTAATCCACTGTTTAATTTAAAACTCAAAGATATAAGAAATAAATTATTGCCTAAAGTTATAATGAACTGGGAAAGTTTAGCAAAAAATGAGCAAGCAGATTTCATTGAAATGTCAAACTTTTTTTTGTTATTTGCATTTAATAACTAACTTTGCGACAAAAAATGATGAAACAATTAAATCATATGAAAAGTAAGTTTTAAACAGTTAATATGAAAGTCTCTTTTTCATTCAATATTGCAGAATCAGGTGCCACTAGATTGATAAGAACTGCATGTAAAGCCTTTTATGCTAGGGTAGAGATGAAGCTGGAGTTGCTAGGTATTTTTATGCATTTCTTGCCGGTAAAGAACAAAGTAAGTGTATGCTAGCACTCTTTGTTGGTAACCAGTTTCATGTACTTTATTATAATGCTGCAGCTTTGTATTTTCATTCCAAGGATATGTTAGAGTTTCTTCAAAATTGGCCGAATCTATATAATCTTTTACTTGCCGTTAAAGAAGATATTAGCAACATTTTATATTTAGCAGAAGTGCGGGTTCTTGGAATAGTTGATAAAATGGTACTTGCCCACTTTGACAGATATTTGAATCACAAAAGAAAATTCTTGACATGAATCCATTTTTGCTAACCTTAAAAATGAAGCTTTCAGACATCTATAATAATGAATCATCAATTACGATTTCGAAAACACCTATATTTAGTCTAAGTGATGTTAATATTCATAAAGATATTTTGTATGATAAATTATTTCAAGAGACTGCTGACACTAATTTAAATATTTTAATACTGCAGACATTAGAAGTGATTTATCATTCTTTATCAGTAGTTCTTGAAAGACAATCTGGAGGACAACTTCGTGGAGGTAAATATTGGCATTCTTTTGATAATTTAAGTCTGCAAAGAATGTCGCAACAACAAACAAAGCGTCGAAAAGTTACTTTGCTGTATTAGATATTTTAATTCGTGCAAAACCTAATACCAAAATACAAGCATACACTATGTGGTATAAAAATAAAACACTAGACTGGTTAGATAAAAAGACTTTGGATGAGCATGACTCGTTGCTTAAAAAAGCTTAAAGTAACTTTAATAAAATGAAGGATAAATGTAAACAACCTCATTAAGAATTAAAGTTTGAAATTAGTGAAATACTGTCTTAAAAACATAAAGCTAAATAATCAGCAGAAAAAAAAAACTTCTTTAAATAAGCTAAATTGGTAAAGGAGTTGTTAAAATTAAGAACAAAGATGTGGTTGACTTCAAAAGAAGCAGATAATGAATATGTATAGTTAGGTGACGCCTTCAAAACCAAAAAAATATTAGGAGCATTTGTAATCAATTAATTAGAACAAGAAGTTCTCCAGATCCCATTGAGAAAAAGATTTTGCCTAAAGAAAGAAAAAATGAGAAATTTTGATTTTGAAACGAAAAGAAGAGTTATGTGAAAAATTGAAGAATGCAAGACTGTCTTAGTTTGCAAATAATTTTTTGTGTACAGGTAAAGTTCTTAGAAAAAACAAGTAACCTCTAATTAAAAAAAAACTTTGTTTGATGTATTCTATGAGACTAAAAATCAAGTAAAGATTTTTCCATTTCTTGTTGACCTTGAAGTTGGATATTAATACTGAGATTACTTCTCTTAAACAAATTAAAATAGTAAATTTTTTAGGTCATTTTTTTTTCTCTTTCTTAGTTATTTTGTGATCCGTGGCAACATTAACCTTTTAGTTTTTCTAAAGTTTTAGTTTATAATACGTTATAAACTAAATTTTAGTTTATAACATATTATAAACCAAAATTTTAGAAAAACTAAAAGTTAAAAAATACGTTTTGAAAAGCGCATTATAAACTAAATTAGCGTCAGCAAAGGTATTTTATTGTTTCCGATGAAGAAAAAATAATTGTTCTTTAAATGTTTTTAAATTAGCAGTAGAAAAAAATCGTTTTTAAAAAGTTTATTTTTGTTGAGATATTATATTTGTGTCGATATTGTTAGAGAAAAAAATAAGGAAGAGGATCGTGATGTCACTTTTAATAATGCCTTTTTTAAAAGATTCATTGAAAACATCAGTTGTTATAATAATGTCGGTTAAGGTTTTTGACGTTGGAGTTGTTTTTCTTGATTCGCTAATAATGGGAAAAGCACCGAGTTCAAACAACTCACTATAAAATTTTTTGACGCCATAATCAATCCAAGTTAATGTCATCTCTTAAGTAGAATAATTTATTTTCATGAATGCTTTTTTTTAAAACGTCATTTAAAAATATGTTAAGATTTTCGATTCTGCCGAATTGCGGGCAAATACAACAGCTTGTAAATAATTTTTTTTTTTTTGTTAGGATTTCAACTGTTATGACCTCAATATCGTTATCAGAATGACTCATGTCAGGCCTGGTAATATACTGCAAACATTCTCTATTTTAAACTATTAAACCACCGCCTCGCTTTCCATTTTTTTGATCTTAGGAAATAAAATTGAAATCTGGTAAAAAATATTAGAGTTTAAATTAGATTTTTCAGAGTTATACCATGTTTAAGACATGCAAGTTTAACAAAAAATATTAGGAGATTCTTTCAAGTTTAAATAGAAACTTTCAAAACTTCTTAAATGCTTCTCATATTAATATAAAAAGTGGTAAAATATATGAATTTAAGAAGTTCTTTTATTTCATCGACATAGTAATAGGAGCAGTTCGTTCTTAAACTATGTGCATCACTAAAGTAATTCAGGAGTGGATCTGATTGGTCATTAAATCAAAAGCAGTTTGGAAAATAGTTATAACTTAATTCAAATACGTTAGAATTACTAAATCTATTATAAAGTTTTATAATAATGAACACTGCCGATTTGTCCTTAAAATATAAATATTTGACCACTATAGTTATGCACTTTTTGATTGTATCATCTTTATCGATTTTTCCTACTCTATGAGTACGTTAATAATGAATCCACCTTGAAGATCAAGTTTTGTTTTTATCAATTCACGATCTTTTCCCTAACATAGTTCCAACTTTCATCAACAGATTCTTCTATACCGGTTATCCTCAAATTATTTCTCCGATTTCGGTATTCAATCTCAGCCGATTTGTCACTTGTATTAACGGTTAATTTATTTTATAAGTTTTTATCTGGTTTTGTACCATCAGCCTTCGTTGCCTCTTTTTTTATATTGAGAAGTTGAATGATTATTATCATTCAACTTCTCTATATCTTTTTCTAATCTTTCAATTTTTTGAATAATCATTTTAATAAATGTGTTCTCGTGAACGTCTAATATTTCTTTTAATTGGGAAGTCATTAAATTTTTCGCCATTTTTTTTTTGTAATTAAAAACACGTCAGATCGCGGTAAAGTGTTAAAACGTATTATTAAAAATAATATAAATAACAAACGTAATAATAAACGTAAATTAAAAACGTATTATTAAAACGTATTAAACGAAAAGCGGTTTTAAACCGTTTTTAGTTTAACACGTTTTATTAAAAAAACAAAATGAAAGTTATAACGCTATAAATTTTGTGCATATACTGAACTTTATCTTAAATTCTATTTTTGAAAATAAAACTAATAACTTGTATAGTACTTACTTTTTTGTTATCTGCTAAGTTTGTAATTGTAATAAATGCGAAGAGACTACATATAAGTAAGTAAATAAATGTTCGTTTTTTTCTTTTTTATTTATTTCACTACTGTTATAGCTAATACTGTTTGAAAACATTCAGTTATAAAGTAAAAAGAGGAATGAATAAAGCCCAGAATAAATAAAGCCCACAAAAAAAAACCCAAGAATCCTAAACAACAATATAAATGTAACACGTTTGCTAAATAATCAATGAGCCCCATAATAAATACGAAGTTAATAAAGTAGTAACAATAATAATAATAATAATCAATTCAGTATACCTACAGTGCGTTATCTTTGCAAAAGTAAAACTGTAAAACAAACACGTAAGTAAATAGGATGCTAAGTTAAATAAAATAATCATTAAGTAAAATTTGTTTTAAATTATATTTTATCAAAAGAGCTAAAAACTGACATATTTATATTAATTAAAACTTAAGAATTGAAATCATCGTTTTTTAAATAGTTACTGCTTTTATTACCTATAAATAAAACTAACTTATCCTTATAAATAGCGAGCCATTTTCTGTTTTAGAAATAATGGAGTTTTAGTTTGCCCATTAGACAATACTAATTTGAAACCTGAGCAGGTAACAATTATCTTTTTAAATTAGTTTTAATAACTTAGTTACATAGTTTACTTTTTTACTTTTTACTTTACGTTCATTTTACTGTTTATCTATTTATTTTTTTTTTGATAACAGATAAAGAGTTTGATTTTTTTTTAAAAAAGAAAGTCCTTCTATTTTTTTTCAATGCTAACAATTTGTAAATTGTATAGTTTATAATTTGTATAGATTATTTGGGAAATCTCGGCGCTTATAAAACAAATTGTGTTTTCAACTTGCCCCGGCCGTCTGCCTTTTTTTTGTTTAATATCTACTGTATTTATATATTTAAACGGCAAAAAAAATTCGAATAATAAAATAATAATAATAATAAAATATAGACAAGTTTATTTTTTTATAATATTTTTTTACTCAAAAGTGATAAAATATATTTTCACATAGACTTTTCGCGATAAAGCAATTGAAAGAGATATTCTGCAATTAAAAGTTAAGTGTAATAACTTCTTAAAAAAATGCCAATGGACCGGAGAACTAAAAGCAATTAATGTATGTATTTTAAATTTTGGTGTAAAATTATCTAAAATATTTAATGGAGCAAATTAACTCTAGGTTTTCGAAACTATCTAAGAGGGAGTGGTAAACAATAAACGATTAATTAATGAAAACTAATTGTTAATCGAATAATTAACAAACGAATAATCGTATAACTTTTTGTTTTAAAACTATACCATTGTTAAAAATTTTATTTATAATTTGTTGTTATAATTACAATAGTAAGTTTTGTTAAGAAACAGCAATATTTGATTTTCCTTTTTCGGTACTGGAGATAAATGTAAACAAATAATTCAGCAGTACCGCAAATTACAATAACGTATGGACAAAAAATCGTTCTTTTATTTGTAAAAAAAGTTTCGTTTGAACTTGAATTCCATTAATCGACTCTAAGTTTCTTATATCCTTTAGAGAATAATAATAAATTTTTTTGTATTAAACTGTTTCAGAAAAGACAAAACATTTACGCCAAAGAGTTGCCATCTAACATAATAAAACAGAAAAAGCTTAGTATGCACTAGCTGGTTGAACAGCTATAGATTGTACTCTTGATATTGATTGCATTTCATTAACTCATTTATAGAATGTATTTCATTAACTCATTTATAGATTTTATTTCATTAACTCATTTATAGATTGTATTTCATTAACTCATTTATAGATTATATTTCATTAACTCATTTATAGATTGTATTTTATTAACTCATTTATAAATTGCATTTCATTAACTCAGGGACTTAAAACCCTTGACTATCGACATGCTATAAAGAGAACTGTTATTAACTAGGCATGCTCAATAAAAAAAAATTGTTAAAGAGTTTGAGAAAAAATAAAAAGACTCTAGAGAGGTTTTCAATTTCTATTTATAAGTTGAATTCAAGTGGAACTAGCTTATGCCTTAATCTATGTTGTTCAGACAAATTTTTATTGTGATCGTGGAATGATTAGAATAAATGATTCAATGCCTTTAGAATGAGCAGTTAATATTGTAATTGAAAAGTTATATGGTTTCAGCTTAATTAAGATCAATGATATCTTTGGGTGTGTTGCTTATGGTGCACCAGTAATGAAAAAAATGGGACGAGATCTAAGAGTTACTCACCAACTTGCACTTGAAACGGAATTCATTTTGCGGTATGTGATATTCTTTATAAAAAAAAACACCAAGCAATAGAAAAACATTTGATGAAGAGGAAAATGAAAGTTAAATAACTTGTTCCAATTCTGATAATAATAATAACAATGAAAAACGCTGGAATGAGGAGAGAATGAGTTCTGTTAACGACGAAATACGAATTTTAAATTTTAACAAGGACTGTGGTATAACTTATTTAAAGAGTTATAAAATTGTCAAGCTGTTTATGAAATCACCACATGTAAATGATGTGCTTTGATATTTGTAAAATTAAAAAATTTGATACAAACATCTGTAGATATAATTTAGGAAAAGAGCTTTGACGTGTTCTGGATACTAAAACGAGATGGAATTCTCTAATCAGTATGTTAAAATGATTCCTGGATTTAATAAAATATTATTAAAAATGCTCTTGTTGAAATATCCAGAACTGATTAGATCTCCTCAAAATAAGAAATAAAGCACATCTCTGATACTGTTCTGGCTCTTCATTATGTAGAGTTAAGTGTTATGGCACTGCGATAAAATCTTATAAACTTGTTGTTTTTTTTTCAAAATCATAGTGATTAATACGTTAACATCGATCAAAAATGATAAAATGATGCTTCTGAAAGAATTACTGAAAAAAGAAATTATGATATTGCTGGTTTACTATTCTATTTATAGTCCAGATAAATTTAAATCAGGTTCAAAATAACTTGAAAATGTTTTAAAATAGCCGAATAAAAATGAAATTGCTAAACTAGCACGAGAAGTATAGATAAAATTATTTTTAAACGAGGAAGTAGAAGTAACACCTTCATCTGATATTAAATCTGCTTGTTATGTGGAACAAATAAATAAAAAACTAATGCTGTAGAATTAACAGAACGGATATTAAAAAAAGAACTTTAGCAACAAGAAATACGAAAGGACTAACTAGTAAGTCATGCCCACGAGATAGTTTGACTTGTATTTAAAATCACTGAAAAAGTGATTGGACTTATTCCAGTGATTTTAATTGTTTGCAGCATTTAAAATCACTGGAAAGCATTTAAAGGCAAAGCTCTTTAGAACGAATTTACCATATTATACTCAACCTGCCACCATTATCTATTGGCGCAAAAAGTTTAAGTGCTGATACTTTATTTGTTATTTAGTTTTGAACTAGTTTAAATGATGACATTGTAATAAACTATAATTTTCAAGATCATATCTGATAAAAATAAGAAACAAAATAATAAGAAGTTGTATTTAATGTATAATATATTTACAATAAACTGTATAGTTTATTTATAATATTATTCGAAACTAACAAAATATTTTTTTGAAAATTAATCGTTAATCAAATAATTTGAGAAATAAAATATTCTACCACCCCCCACAAATTTTTTTAGGCAAAAACTTTATAGTATTTTCCATTAGATTTTATTCATTGTTAAAATGATTACATTTCTTGTTAAAAATATTTTATTGCATAGATAGTTCTCGTAAAAACTTAATTATAAGAAAAAACAACTGAACATCATATGAAAAAAACGCTTATTAGCAATATTTAAGAACAGAGCAGTTTAAAAGTAAGCATTAACTTCAAATAATTTACAATAATTTAAATATAATTTTTATTTAAGAACCATTTAGGATCTTGTGAATATGAAGAGGTAAAATGCCTTAATGAACAGTGTACTACTTCAATTTTGCGTAAAGAACTAAGTGATCACATGGAAACAAAATGCATTTATCGTTTGATTAACTGTCAACATTGCAATCAAAAGATTCTTTCTTGTGAGAACCAAGTAAAAGCATTTATTCTTTTGGTTCTTTTTTTAATAAAAGAATTTGATCTTTTATATATATATATATATATATATATATATATATATATATATATATACATATATATATATATATATATATATATATATATATATATATATATATATATATATATATATATATATATATATATATATATATATATATATATATATATATACACACACACACACACACACATATATATATATATATATATTATATATATATATATATATATATATATATATATATACATATATATGTATATATATATATATAATATATATATATAATAATATATATATATATATATATATATATATATATATAATATATATATATATATATATATATATATATATATATATATATATATATATATATATATATATATATATATATATATATATTCGTATTTTTTTTTTTTTTTTTCGTAAAAAATTTATGCCTTTTCCCATTTTTGTTTTGTTTTCGTTTTGCCGGACTTAGTGTATTTTATAAATATGTTCCAATAATTGCTTAAATGATTTTTAAAATCGCTAAAGTGATCGCTAAAGCTGAATTATCAATTTTTGGTAATTAAAAAAATCATTTTTTTAAAATATTCAGCTAACGTAATATATACAGGTTATAATTTTTCAAATACAAGAATTCTGTAGGCGAAGTTCAAGACCAGAATATTATTATGAAAAAATAGAAATCAAATAGAAGGCGCAATACTTAATAAACTTTATTTTAAAAAAGAATTAAATTATATGGTACAAAAGATGACATTTTTTATTTTTAACTAACTCGGAACAAAATCTGTTTATTTATTCTCAAGTTAATAATGACTGAAAAGACCTCGTCCGAACTCTATCTTGCAAATGTTCTGTACAATGCTAAATAATGTTTTTACAAATATTTCTGGCTATGAAAATAGCTGTTCAGCAATGATAGCTAAGGTCGTTTTCAATTGAATACACCATAAGGTTAATTAGATGTTCTTAAGTCAAAGTTTGGTCGCAACTCGGTTTTAATGAGAGCAAGCTTACTAATGAAGAGCGCTCTAGTTCGGCAGTAGCTGAGTAAGATTGGGGTTTTATTGAAAATGCAAAACTAAACACAGATATAATTCAATATTGACTGAAGGCTTTTAAATTAGATTGCTTTAAGAGAATTGATCAAAAAAAGGATCTCAATTTGTTCAAAAGTATTTGGTTGCCTGTCTTATCTTTAATCGACACTTTTTTTAAGTCATTCACGTTGAGAGTTGCCAGTGCTTTATATTTTCTCTCTGGTTAAGTGCTTATTCATCATTAGAATGGAATAGGGACCACATAAGAACGAAAACATGCTCTTTGCCTTTTAAATCATCAATTATGGATTTTATCAACAAAATTATATTTAAACCCAAATTGGAGTATTTAGGGTCAGGAAGAACTTAGTCTTTGATTTGAGGTTATGCTTTCTGCTAGACATGTACAAAGCTCAAAGATTATTCTTAAGAATGATTGTCTGTACTCTTTTATATACACTAAATACATTAGCCCCGTTATCATACCGCTGGCCTCTACGGTTCTTGAACTCGATTTGGCATTGATCTAAAATTTCTATCATCAGCTTTGCAACGTCAGCAACCCATTTTTTTTTCCAGATTTTCTACCTTCAAAACGCATTTTTGTTTTGAATGTAGAAATTGCTTGTCAGAGCAAATGCGCACAAGTCAAAGAATATAGGTGAGTTCCATTAAAAATTACGGAAAAATAAATCGCTTCATAGATCTTTTTAACAATTGAAGCAAACAAGATTTCCCCATATGTCAAATCGATCTTATTTTGAGTTTTATTGGTTAAATAGTGCGTTTTGTCCCTAATCCTTGTTGCATAGGTCTAGAAACTTTTGGCAAAAATTGGTGTGTTTTATTGTGCTTTTTAAAAAGTTGGCTGAAAAATTACAATTATATTTTTCTCTCAGCATGTTTGATAAATCTACAAAAAAATTAACATCATATTGAAATATGCATATCAACTAGATTAACAATCTAAGCAATAGTAAAACTACTTTATAAATGTAAACTGTAACCACACCTTAAAAACTTAGATTTGTTAAAACTGAATGAAGAGCGTTTAGGACGCAGCGCAGAATTTAAAACCTCTTAGATGCCTAATTTCCTATTGACATTTTACGTTCTGAATCAATCTTGGTCTTATATTTCAAGATTTCAAATGGTGACTTGAAATCAGATGAGGTATTAATTTCTGTGCATTAGACTGGTAACTTGTCATCTTTTCTCCTAGTATTTGCTAACTATTTTTTATTCCTTTTCAAAACACCGCTAAGTGATTTATAGGGACCTTTCAGTAAAGAATTGTTATAACCGTTTCCGGAGTGAATTTATGAATATTTAGATATCAACAAATAAATACAGCTGTTTAGATATACCTAGTTTGTTCGAACGAAGAGCTATTAAATGCCGTTTTGTTTTGTATTTTCTTAAAGCCAAACTCCTCTGGGTTTCATTTGCTCCGGTCCTAGTTTACAATCTTTTCTGAAGTTTTTTTTTGACTTTGGACCATCAGTCATGCATTTTAAAACTGAAAATAGCATTTTTACTTTAAGATGTGTCAGTGATAAATAATTTGGGAAGGGGAAAAAGTAAAATATAAGTATTAAATATGTTAACACATTTCAAAGACACAGACACTTATTCCATCGTTATAGAACCAAAAGAACATCCTTTAAAAGACTAATTTACTTAGAGTTGATTGAATAATTGAATCATTCATCAGATTAGAAGGTTTCTTGGCGACATTTGCTTTGTCTGAATTCATAAACGTCTGGAATCTTTGTCTGAATTCATAAGGCGTCCGGAACCGGAAAAAAAACTGACGAAAACAAAAAGCAAAACAAAAAAAAGCCACCCTGCCATCTGGTAAACTTAAGTAAAACTGTATTGATTAGCATACTTCCAGGGGGCAGTATTTAAAATGATTCAGCTAGAAATCCATTACCTAATAAAAAAATTTATTTATTTATCTAGTTACTAACAATAAAATAAAATTTCTTGCAATTGTCTCCTTTGTGACCGTGTGTTGTACCTTAGTTAAAATGAATAATGTAACACCCTCCAGCCCTTAAGAGGCCCTGGATATATATATATATGTATATATATATATATATATATATATATATATATTCATATATATATATATATATATATATATATATACATATATATATATATATATATATATATATATATATATATATATATATATATATATATATATATATATATATATATATATATATGTATATATGTATATATATATATATATATATATATATATATATATATATATATATATATATATATATATATATATATATATATATATATACATTTATATATATACAGTTGTGGACAAAATAAAAGTAGTGTGATTAAAATTAACGAATTAATATTATAATGTTTAAACAGTTACTGAAAATGAAATTGCAATACTGGGTTATTAATCAAATAGGTGTGAGATGAGGAACTAATTAGTAGAAAATTTTAAATTTTTCCTTCTATTTATAATAGTTATATAAGTATAAAAAACAGGTTTGACATGTATCAATTTATTTAATGTAATAAGTAGTATTAGTTTATTTAATGTAATATTGCAAATAATTTATTTTATTAACAAAAAAATGATACAAATTTAATTAAACATTAGTAAAAAACTAATATTTAATTGCATGCCCCGAGTTTTTTATCGCAGCTTTGCATCTATTCGGTATTAAGTTAATCAGATTTTGACAACGTTCTATAGGAATGTTGTTTCAAGCATTCTGGAAAACTTTCAATAACTCCTGCTGATTTTTTGGTTGTTGACTATCAACTGCCTCTTTTACATCTATCCAAAGGTTATCGATCGGATTGAGATCCGGTGGCTGTGCATGCCAATCCATAACTGCAACCCTATTCTCGATGAATCAACTTTTTACCCTACGACTGGTATGCTTTGGATCGTTGTCCTGCATATAAACCCATCTTAGGGGCATGTCTTCTTCTGCATAGGGCAACATGGTATTTTGTAATATTTGAAGGTATATGTCTTGGTCCATAATACCATCAATATTATAGATTGGCTTTACGCCAAAAAAGAAAAACAACCCCAAATATTTATTTTTGCTCCGCCATGTTTTACAGTTTTTATGGTGTATTGCGGTTTGTATGCAGAGTTAGGTGGCCTCCTTACATACATCCTGCGTCCAATTGACCCAAATAAAACAATTTTGCTTTTATCAAACCACAAAATATTACTCCATCTTGAAACATGCCAATCTGCATGCGTTTTTGAAAATTGTAATCATGCTACCACAAGCCTTTTTTTCAAAAGCGGAACTTTTTTTGGGCTTTTGACGACTAACTTACTTTGTACTAACCGCCAACATACTGTTCTCGAAGAAACGCTTAAATTTAAATCTTCTTTAATATGGCGGGAAGTTACAAAAGGATCGGCAATAGCAGCACGTTTTATCAATCTGTCTTCATGTTCAGTCGTTTTTTGTTTTCGACCCATTGTTTCGCCTACATTTTTCTATTTTAGATCATTCCTAATCATCATAGGAGAACAACTTAATGTCTCTTGAATAAATTTGTATATTTTCCCTTCTTGCTTTAATTTAATAATTAGTAGTCTTTTTTCTGCACTACAATGCTTTGCACGACCCATAATTTCTTTTTATAAAATAAATTTATACGATTATTTTATATATTTTATTAAATTAACGCTAAAATTGATCTTACCTTTAATTAGTCTTACTAAAACCAAATAAACAAAAAGTTAATATAAATAAATTGATAGGAAACAACAGATATGTTATTTTAACCTAAAAATCTAGATATGTTCGTATTAAAATTCGGGACTTCCCTAAAGTAATTTGAACAGTGTTACCAATATTTTTTACTCCCATTTCATTATTCAGTGATTACATTACTGTTATGCCTAAATTTACAAATTTATATTTAAATTTACATAAAATTATTATCACAAATTATTGTTTTACTAGCCACTATATACTATTGTTATATACTATTGTTTTGTCAACAACTGTATATACATATATTTATATATATGTATATATATATGTATATATATATGTATATATATATTTATATATATATATATATATATATATATATATATATATACATATATATATACATATATATATATATATATATATATATATATATATATATATATATATATATATATATATATATATATATATATATATATAACATGTAAAGAAAAAACAATAAGTATTATCAACACGTTTTTGTTTTCAGACAATTTAAAGTGTGGAAAAAATGCTGAGATTAGCTTTTCAAAAACAATATCTATTTCATTTCCGCATTTATGGTCTCTTAACGTGTAATACTTGTTCTATATTGCTCTCTTTCAGATCAAGACTCTTTGCATTCTTTTCAATGATATCTCTGATCAAATTTATTAGCCCTTTCTCATTATCCTTCAGCCAACATTGCTACTGTTGGTAAATTAAATGCTCATCGTATTGAACAACATGATTCTAGTGTCAGTGATTCTGCTAGCGTTAGTGCCCACAACTTTTGTATTTCTTGATCTATAACATAAATAAGCAACTTTCAAACTCGCATTCAAGACAATCAGAATCATTTGCCTTTTCTACTCGACTTATGCTTTCTTTCTAATCCAAATCAGTGGTTTCTATCTACCGCTAAACATTTTTTTTTAAAACAGAGGTCTAATTACTATTGCTAGAAATCATGGTTATGAAATTTTTTTCAAATAACAAAGCTCGTTATTCTCAGGTCATTAAAGGCTTTATTTCGATTCAAAAATTTGGCTCCAGAGACGAGAGAATTTTTAGCAGTGTTTATAATAAGTGCAAACCAGTTTTTCCTCTTTTCTGCATAGTCCAGATTTTGTTACCTCACCTAAGAACAAAGCTGAACTACTTGCTAAGAATTTTTCATTAATCTGGCAACTTGATTTCACTAATCACATCCTATCTGATAAAGCCTACAAACAGTTTGATTGATTGCTTGACATTTGTTTTATTCCAGCTTCTGTATCTAACGTGTTATCCTGCTTGGACTCTTGTTCAACTCGTGATCTGGACAATATTTTTCTTGTAGTCTTGCAGAGGCGTTCTTCGGAGCTGTTGACTATACTTTCAAAACTATTTAACAAGTGCTTATCGGAATCTTTTTTTCCAGCTTACTAAATAGTAACATATCTTATAACTATTTTTAAAGGCTCCGGAGGTCAATCTGACTCGAATACTACCATCCCATTTGTAATATTCCTTTTATAACCATGGTCATTGAGTTTTTAATTAACGAAGATTTATTCTCTTACCTTAAATCTGTTGATTTATTAATGATAATACCCGATACTTTTTATAGTCAAAATCAATTGAAAAACGGACAAAACGTTTAGCGACCTATTACTAAAAATCGATCCTTGATTTAGATTGCATATTTCAAACTTTTATATATATATATATATATATTTTTATATATATATATATATATATATATACATATATATGTATATATACATATGTATATATATATATATATATATATATATATATATATATATATATGTATATATATAAATATATATATATATGTATATATATATATAAATATATATATATATATATATATATATATATATATATATATATATATATATATATATATATATATATATATATATATATATATATATATATATATGTTCACAAAACGTCAATCAAACGTTTACAATATCGACTTACATTAATCACTATTATAAACCTTCAATCGACCTTAAATTAAACCTAAACATTTATAAAAATCTAGGCTTTAAATCCTTTAATAAATATTTTTATTAAACGTCGAACAAACGCTTACAATATTGACTAATATATGTCGTTATTCACAACAATTGATCGACATTTAATAAACATTTATTATAATATAATATAGTAAAGTAGCCATTAGTCAGAAGACTTACATTTACCTTCCATTTTTGCGGTTAAAAATCAGATTGCAAAATCAGACGATCAGGATACAAATGTAGAAGATGAATTTGCACAAACAGGTGCATGATAAACAAGCGATAGACGTTATTCTAGGAAGATTTTTGATAATGCATAAACTAAAGGAAACAGTAATCAAAAGCTTTTGTTTATGACCCAGCCTGCAAACAACGTTGAAATAACGTTGAAAAATAATGTTGAATTTACGTTGAATTAACGTTTAGAACAAAAGTTTTTTTTAACGTTAGTTCATCAAAGTGAAATCAACGTTAAGTTCAAACGTTATATCAACGTTGATTTGACGCAAAAAAAACGTTTTAATGAAGTTGAATTTACGTTAAAACAACGTTTAGAATGATAGTTTTTTTAACGTTGATTTATCAACGTTAAAAAAACTGTCACCATATAAATATAAATCACCATCAAAACGCATGTCTAATAGTGTTATCGTACATCTCTATTAAATTAATAATGTATATTATTGATCTTAAATCTACTAATAGTCCTTACTTAGAACTTTTTCAGTTTAGTTTAGTTAAGATAGTATGATTAATGAAAGAGATAAAGTTTTTTCTATTGAAAAATATATTTAAATATTTCATACATTTACATATAATTAAATAAAATCTACACAAATTTCTTCTCTTTTCCATTGCTTTTTTTAAATGGAGCGTATTTTATAAAGTCAAACAATATTCCATAAACCGAGGTTTTTTTTGCTCCATCAAATACTATAGAAGAAGCTGTAAATAAAAAAAAAAAAGATAATATAGCTGTTATAACTGTTAGACAGGGCAGTTCAAAAGTCGTCTCTCATGAGAGGGGAAGGGGGAGGGGGTGTTATATGTATTTTTATCCAATTAGAGACACAAAAAAAAAGGTCCTCAATATGTGCAATTTGCCAACCATAGTTTAAAACTTGCTAAATGTGCCAACTCAAATGCTTTCATGATAGCTTTGGGAGGGGGCAGGTTACCCCCTACTCATTTGGTTCGTGACGGTCCAGCTGTTTGATGAGTTTTAATAATTTTTTCTAAATATTTAGTTTTAATGAAATAAACTATTTCAAATTAAGTTATTATCAAACTATTAAACTTTTCTAACATTGAAAAGTAATTATTGAGGTGGCAACATAAAATTTTCATAAGAAAAATGGAATTTTAGAGGAGATTTTGCATCTTATTTAGAGGATAATTTTCGTTTTTATAAAGGTATAGTTAGGTCCATGTTGTTACACTTATAGCGCGTAGACTAGTGTCAATGATATTATTTTTTATGTTAAATAGCATGCATTTGCTAAAGCAAATGCATGCTATTTAACATAAAAAATGAAAATTTTTTACAATCCCTTTTTTACAATCATAAAAAATTTTTTAAAATCCCTTGCAATTTCAGACGTTACCCAGTTTTGCAGACCAAGAATGGGTATTTTAACATTACACTTCCATCAAGAAATTAAAAAGAGGAGCTAGAGAGAAGTTTTGATCTAACTTCAAACTTTTTAGTGGAAAATAGAGGATTTTAGGTGTGGTTTTTGAAAAAAGAGAACTTTAGAGGATTTTAGAGGAGCTATGGTCACCGTGATTATAAATAAGGTAAGAGTTCAATACTGATCTTGATCACCTCAGCATCATTTTTGTGTATTTTATCTATTTAAGACGTTCTACTTACTAATTGTAATTGATTTATCTGTAAAAAATGTGAAATAACTCTAATACTATGTTTGTGGAGATATATGGTATTGTGGAAAAAAGAACACAGGTGGAATCATGGATGCAAATTTAAAAAAAAAGATATATATATTTTTTATAGATTTGATCAATAAACAACTGGAGGTCAGAAGCATTGACGCTTCATCTAAATTTTTTTTAAAATTCATACAATTTTAAAGACCAAAAAGTAATTTGTAACTTATTTTTTACTCATCTTCATATCTACATTAATATTAATATTTTAATATTTCCAATTTTTTAAACCACATTATTAGTATTTATTGAAAAAATTTTTAATACAACATTATTAGTATTTATTGTTTTTATTAAAAATAAAAAGACTACATCAATTACTTTTTTTGGCTTTTCCTATTTTGCTTACAGCATTAACTCTATACAAGGTTTTTTTACATTATTGAGTTTCTTTTGGTTATGTTGAATTAACACTGAAAACCAAATATTAGTAGACAACAAGAAAATATTTCTTTATTAAAATATATGTTAATATTTAAAACAATCAATTTAAATTATTTTATTTTCCGCCACTTTTTTTGAATGAAGCGTATTTTGAGAAGTTATACAAAATGTCTTTAAATAAAGCTTTAGTCGCCCCATCGTATTTAATAGAAGAAGTTGTAAATAAAAATGAAAAAGTTTTACATATCTTATAAAGGTATACTTTTCACAATAGCATATAAATTAGTGCTCTTAAAGCATATTTTTCCACTTTTCTGCTTCAAATTCATGAAGGCCATAAATTTGTTGAAAAATAATTTAACTTTTTATTGATATGAAAACTAATATTAATTATATGAAAACTGATATTAATTTTTTTTAAATATTTTACTTGAACTCATTATCAAACAAGTTTTATCCTTAAAGTTCATCAGTAATTAAAAATTATTTTGATTATCTCAGCAATTGTGTCTTTTAAAGATAATTACACCAATTAATTGTAATTAATTCAACTAAAAGAAAAAAAAAAAAAAAAAAAGCTTGTAAAGCTAATATTATTGTTTAAAAACTTAAGTATATTTATGCAAATAAGCATATATTTTTAAATGACTGATAAAAATGACATTTAGTTAAAAGCACGTTATTTATTCTGCTAAAATTTATTAATAACTTTATTCCTGCTCTAAAACAATGCAGAAACGTTATTTGTGTTTATATTGGTCATGACATTAAATTGATCCTATATTGGAACAGGCATATTTTTCAGCAAAACTTAAGACTTTTCTTGGAAAAGGAAAGCTTAGATATAAAACTCTCCATTTTATTGTAGAAGGAGCTTCTAAACTTGGTCTGGAAATCTTCTGTTAATATAACAAGAAAAAAATAATCAGTCCTGATCTGAATAACAAGTTAACACCAGGAATGGCATCTGGTTGTAAAAATTGCCTGACCTTGCTCATAATGTATTAAAATCATAATAATGAAAATGACTCTGTGGACATTAAACATTATTTGCGCTTAAACCATTAAAATTATAATACCAAATAAGAAACCATTGTTCTAATATATATAGTTAGAAGTTTTTATAAGTTTTGACATAAAGCTGTAGACATTAATTGTGGAAATTAAAAAAAGTTCTTAAACTAAAAAATACAACTGTTTAATAAAATACTTATTAAAACTCACCCGCGATGATTGTGTTTCTTTCGTCATGTAATATCTTGTCCACTTTATCAAATTCAGCTGCTGACGAAATAAACTTTATTTGGCTTACAAATTCACTATAATAACCAGGCTCGATCACTGTGTTTTGGCTTCGTAGCTCATTTCTTATATTAGCAAGTCAATATAACACTCTCTTGTGAAACTTTATAAATTAAAATAGTTTCACAAAACATCTTTGAATATTTTTACAAACTTAATAAATTTAAATAAAAATTCACTAAAAATAAATAACATACTGCCTTAAGCCATCGAGAACGTTATCTAATTTTGGTTCTTTGTTTCATTATTACTTATTCTCATTGTATACTAAAAGCTCCTTTAACTGTACATCTGTCTTAATAATTGTATTTATTATGATTCATTGTGCCTTTAATATTTTTTAAAGAATACAGACACTCTTGCAGGCGCATAACATATAAATGCCCTAATAACTACATTATCCTTTTTTTTCTTAAAAAAATCCCGTCTTATTGAAGTTGTCTGTATTCATTTAAAAAGTAGAAACTTAAATCATCATTATCAGATGGTTTAGATTTTTCATGAAATAATCTCACAATAAAAGGATTAAAATTTACTATTCTACATAAAATAGGCCAAAGATTCATTGATGCAGACTTAAATAAAGGTAAACCATCAATATTTATATCAATAAGCATTGTTTCATTTATAAAAATGGAAGTACCCTTGTTTGATGCAGAAACAGCTTTTAGTATACTACTCTCAAGAACAAAGTAATAGTTTTGACCACCACACTTGCTTTCGACACTCACTTTGAGACAAATAATCATAAAGAAATTCTTCACTTTCAAATCGCTTTACAAATATTTTATTTTTTTCTTCTACTTGACTAATGTTTTGTGTAAATTTTGAAATGTCACTATTTCTCTCGAGTTTCTCTTCTTCACTACTAGATGATGATTCTGACAGAGCTAGTACATTAGAATGGCATTTTCGCCAGTTTTTAAATAAGCCATTGATTTCTTTTATTGTAAGAACAAGTAGAAATTTGAATGCTAATTAAAACGTTTTTAAAAATTTAAAATTAAAATTTTCACTTATAAACACCTCTGTGTTTAACATTATACTAAATATTATTTTAACTGCTTTTTTTGCTTTAACGAATTTTACTTTAACCACCAACTCAAAACAGGTTTTTTTTATAATTGAATTTTTTTGTCAACGTTGAATTTAACGTTGAAACAATGTTAAATAAACAACGTTTAAACCGTAACGTTTTTTAACGTTGTGATATAGTTAAACAACGTTGAAACAACGCTTCAACCAAATTTCAACCTTAAAACAACGTAGAGATGGGGAGTTTAGAAAATATTGGATAGAAAATGTTACAATAAAATTTCTAATGCAAAATGCTTGATCTTTATTTTTTAATTATTGAACTATATTCAAGCATAGTGCACAAACATTTTTTCTCTAAATCTCCACTACATGACAACGTTTTATATAAGTTTATATCTTTAAATATAGTTTTATCATATAAACTATATTATAAGTAGTATAATACAAAAGGTTACAAACATATTATAAATAGTTATAAAAATATAAAAAACATGACAAGGTTTTTTATAACTTTATCTTATTTTCAAATTTCAGTAATAATATAAGTATAATATCTTATATATAAGTTTTAAGGCCTATACTTTATTTTTATTTCTACTTTTCAATATTAAAATCCTTATATTTTTGTAATATTTGATGCAGGATATATTTGTTGCTTAAACTAATCAATGAAAGCAAAGAATTATGTAATAACCATTAAAAAAAGGATTTAGGGTAATAAATAAAAAAAGAAATTGAAGAGTTGTTCAGAATAAACAAAGATTGATTTTAAGAAAAAAAAAGATTGTGCAAATGTCAGTTTTACTAAAAAATTATAACTAAAATAAACAGAACGCATTAGCAACATAATAGTACTCATAAATCTTCATAAGATAAAAATGTACTACTTACATTTAAACAAACAAACACACACAATAGTTGTTGCATTGTTGAAAAAAAGATTTTTTTTACTAAAAAATGATTTATGTAGTGTTTTTTTGCAAACACCAAAAGAATATAAACAAAATTTTTAAGTGAACTGAACTGCAATTACTTTTAATTTTTTTGGTTTAGTGGCTTTTGTTAAAGACTTTTAAACCTTGCGTCAAATTGTCTCATTTCAACATTCTTGTTGTATACGCCGGTTCGGTAACAACAAAAGATGATGGAATTAAATAAAAATGATTAATAATACAACTAAAAAATATTTACCGATGTCATGGAGGAAAATTAGTAAACATAAATTAAAAGAAAGTAATAAACAAAAAAATAATAAGTTCTAATAGAAAGCCTCAAAGTACTTAACTACACCACCAACGTAAATAAACCCTAATAAATAAAGCTTTGTTAAAAACTTTTAATAATAAACCAAAAAAGCATTGACACTTTTTAAGGTTTTTTTACATATATATATTTATAATTTTTAAATATTTTTAAATTATCATTGATTGATCTAGTAAGTAACATAGTTACAATCCAATAACACTTAAAATTTTTTGTTTTTATGCTTCCATGATATAAAAGACTTAACATGGTGTATATATATTTCGTATAACTGAATACGCTATTGTAAATATGTATGTGCGTTTGCATAAAGTAGGCATTTATATAAAATAGGTATGTAACATATATATGAGTAAACACTACATTTATTGGACAGGGATAATTATTAGACACTACAGAACTTATGTTCTGTAGTGTCTAATAAGTAAGAATAGGTTTAAATAAACTTGGTCAATATTATCATAGCTGTCTCCGTAAATAATTTTGTTATGCGTTTAATCCTTTTTTTATATAGCTAACTTTACACAATTTATGTCCAAAGCGTGTTTTGTTGTGCTGTACTGTGTGTGCATTATAATAGCAAATTTTTTTACAAAATTAAATAAGAGTTGAACTTTTGAAAGCGTAAGAATAATTATAATATTTCGTTTGGAAACATGTACAAAATATAGTTATAAAAACCGTCTGAATTTCAAACCTATTTTGCTTTTATTACTGGAGGAGTTGACTTGCAAAACTAGATAATTCACTTTTTTTTTAAAGAAGACTTAGCAATGCTTTTTTGTAGTATTAATATTCCTACATCTTTACAAATAAAAATTAAATTTAAAACCAACTATTTTAATAACATTTTACCTGCCTTAAGTTATTCTGTCCGTGCAAAATCAGATAAAAAATTGTTGTCGATGCAAACTAAGTCAAAAATTTTATCTAATCAATACTCTGTTTTAAAAATGTTTAATAAAAATGGAGGACGTTATTTAAGAAAAAAACCATATGCAAAAAAAACTCACTAAAATCACAAAAGCCATATTTAAACAGTTACAATTGAGTTTTAACTATATCAATCCTGTAAAAATATAAAACATTAAAATTTCTTATTTCCCAAGGCAGAGGGGTGTTTTGCACAATTGTATTGATTATTAAAATTGTCACTTGTCAAGTTGACTTCATAAAGCTTTTTTGAAAACCAGTTAGAAATAAATTTCCGATCAAAACCAGATAAAAATAATAATTGGCATGCAAAGGCAGATAAAATAATTTTTCATTTTGTAATAAAAATAAGATCAAAGGAGCGTGATTTTTAAATTTTGTCTTAAACATTCTTTTAATAATATTTGCTGTGTAGCTTTTAATTTTTTAATTTTTAGCTATTCAATTTAATGGAAAACATTTTTTGTCATTATCTCACAATGAAAAAAAAGTGAGTTATCTGGTTTTGCAAGTCCACTCCTCACTTATAAAAAGTTATACCATGATTTTAATTTATATAAGTTTTAATCTTTACTTTATGAAATTACATTAACTAAATAAACGAAACTATTAGAAAAGATCTAAAAGTTTAATATACGTTTTATTATACTAAATCTAAACGCTTTATATACTTTAATTAGACCAAATGTAAACGTAGATTAGACCAAATCTAAACGCTTTATATATATATATAGTAATCCAATAAAAGACTTCTAATATACTTTTGAATATAGAAGTTTCATTGAGATTTGTTCTCAATGTTAATCTGGATTTTATTTTAAACTTTTAATCGACCAAATCTAAACATTTTGTCAAAACGTAGTTTTGACGTTTAATAAACGTTTATGTGTTTACTGAAAAAAGTTATAAAACTTTTTGCATAGGAAGTTAAATAGTAACGATTTCTATCAAATTTAATCTCATCAGCAAAAATAAAAGTTTACAATACGGTTAAAGAATATTTAAGTTAAAGAATTCTAATAAAATTAATAAACTCATAAGCAAATGTTTTCGATCACTGTTTTCTCTGGTTTATGCATTATCAAAAATCTTCCAAGAATAACGTCTACTGCTTGTTTATCATGCACTTGTTTGTGCAACATATTCCTTTACATTCATATCCTGATCGTCTGATTTTGTAACATGCTTTTTAACCGCAAAAAAGTCAGGTAAAATATTAGGTATTTTAAATGTACATTTATAAAGCAAACGTGGATTTACACAGAACATCTTTCCATGTAGAGACTTTTCTGAATTGAAGTTTCAAAAGAAAATCCTGTACAATCCATGTTTATTTTTGACATTGAAAAAGTAGTCGCGTTGCGACATAACATACACAGTGATTTTTACCAGCTCTGTTCCTCCAGTTTTCCTTAGAAAATGTAACTAAATTAAGCTAAAATACATTTAAAATAAAAAATAATTAATTAGTTGTTAAACATCTTTATTACAGTAAAGATAAATATCTACTATTACACAATCATACTAGCGTTTACAAAATGATTTTAAACTGTTTATGAAACTTAGGAAAAAAGTTCTTGTAGCAGGACCTTCATAATGAGAGACCAGCAACTCATATTTTAACTTTATCAATATCGCCATCAATAATTTCTCAAACATCGGAGTCCATTGGTTTGTTGCCATTAAGGAAGATAGAATGTTGCGATAAGAGCTTTTAGCTTCCATGAACTAAAATAGCGCACCCGACACTCGGTTGTTATTTATATATCAGTCATTTGGCTTTCAGTTGCTGTAAGGAAGTGAACCTTGAAAACACGTTTAAGTCTAATTTAATTATTTAGCCAATTAAAAATAATTTTTTATTAGGTTTTTTTTATTTCGTTTTAACTATCGTATTTTAAACCGTGTGACGTAACCTGTTAAGTGAGTCTTCTGACTAATGGCTATTTTACTATGTTATAATATAATAAATGAATTAATTAATAATTAGAATAACGACTTATATTAGTCAATATGGTAAACATTTGATCGACGTTTAATAAACGTATATATTAAAACCTTTAAAGGTAAGATTTAAATCTATATATGTTTAGATTTATCTTCAGGTCGATTAAGGGTTTACATTATCGACTAATGTAAGTCGACATTCTAAACGTAAGATCAACGTTTTGTAAAGGTATATATAAAAAAGTTTGAAATATACATTTCAAATCAAGTGTCGATTTTTATTCACTAATATGTAGCTAAAACTTTTATCCGCTCTTACACCAATTTTGACTAAATATTGACCAATTTCGAACCAATTTGTGTTTACTTGGTTATTTTTAAAAAAGTTTGTTTAAAGCTTAACGATATTGATTAATGTAAGTCAATATTCTAAACGTTAGGTTAACGTTTAGCAAAGGTATATATAAAAAAGTTTTAAATCAATATTTCAAATCAAGAGTCAATTTTTAGTCAAAAGTAGGTCGCTAAACGTTTTATTAATTTTCAACCGATTTTAACTAAGTATTGACCGACTCTCAATCAATCTGTGTTTACTGGGAATTGTGAATTATTTAATACGTAAATAAACATGAAAGTCTTTGCTATCTATCTGAAAAATTTTAAAACAAAAATGACTTGTACTTACATTTGTAAAACGCAAACAGATTACCCTAAAGAACAATTGCAACTTGCAGTAGAACATATCAAAAATGGCGAAATGTCACTTAGTTTGGCTTCAACATATAATATATCAAATGCATTTCTTTACAAGCTTGTGAACTAAAAATTCTAATCACATTGTAGTGATACAACTACCGTGCTAGGTATAGCGTTTTGGCGGAACGTTTGGTTATGTCATTAGAATAGTTTGGGGCTTTTTGTATCTACAAATCATAGTTATCTGTTTTCACTAAACTGTATACCAGCACGAGAATGGTATCAATGTTTTACAAAACAATGGAGTCATAAATTAGGCTTCAGAGTAGCAAGCAATATTTTATCTCTATGAGCTTCTTCTTATACCAAGATTAAAATAATAAGTTTTTTCAATATACTTCAAAAACAATTTCTTAAAGCAAAGTTAAAAATTTACGAATTAATATCACGTCTTTACAAAAACTGGTAAGTAGGGTATCATTACTTTCCGCATTTACACATTCACACCGCATTTACAATATTCAAGTCGGGTTGGATGAAAGAGAAACAATTTATTTGATGGTTCACTAAAGTATTCATACAAGCAATCGAATTAATCAAAGGTAGTTAGTATGGCCTACTTAAATGGAGTAGTTTCATAAATTAATCAATTAATCAAAACTATCAATTAATCAGTTATTAATTAATCTATTAATCAAAAAAGTTTCAAATAAAGCTATTTTTATTATAATCTTGAATGGACTCAGCACATATGTTACTTACAATGTTGCTCGTATTTGCATTAACAATAACATCCAGCTGATATTTTTACCTCCTTATTTGTCCAACATACTTCAACCGTTAGACGTAGGTGTATACTGTCACGTTAAACGAGTTTAACGTGACAGTATACCCTTTGGTGGCACAAATTACTTACAGAACCTTATGTAGCTACAAATTTCAACAACTTAATAAAAGGAAGTTCCATTCAGCTGAAAGAAAAACTTTTTAGCTCCAAAGACGCATTTAAACAAACACAAATAATCGCTGGATTTTAAAACACTGGTTTGTTTCCACTTATAATGACCAAAATTAATCAATCTAAATTAAAAACTCCTCAAACATTTCAAGTACCATCTCAGTTTTGTTTTTTCATGTTTATCCGAGCCTGTTTTATTAACCTCAACAAAGCCTGCTTCATCATCCTCATCCCAGTCTACATCATCATATAAAATCAGTAAGCATCTAACTTCAATGATTTGTCAACTTCAAAATTTAACAACAACACCTATGATTCCTGCTCAAACGTATCAAATGTTGCAACACTTCACAGAAAGACTCAAAGTTAATTTGAAAAATGTCTTAGAGCCCTAACATGTTGACAGACAAAAAAATTCTAAATGAGCCAATATTCTTAGTGTTGCACGCTAATGTCAAAAAAACCGAGACAAGACAAAGGCATCAAGTGGTGCAAAAGGTGTCACAGAGTTTGGGAAGTAGCATTACTAACTCAAAACAAGATGTGGTGCCGATATGATGTTTTTAGTTTTTATTTAATTTAATAAGTTGTTTTTTAGTATATTTGATGAAGCACTGGCGTTACCGTAATTTGATTAGTTTTGGTAATGCGTTAAATTTGGATAAATAAACAAGAATACGGTGGCGCATAGTTGCAAATGCAATATCTAGTTAGGTAATTGAAATGCTGTCATTTTTATAGAGGAATGAGTGAACACTATATTGTGAGTTACTTTTTATCAAAAAATTAAGTGCCATTTGATGCATTTTTTTATCGCTATTTATTGTATAACAGAAAAAAATCACTTTTGTGCTAACTGCCGATGCGGTAACGCCGATGCTTATATTTGATTAAAATATTTTTTATGTAAACTCAACTTCTAATAAGATTAAGTTTAACTTAATTTTTAGTTAATTTAGCTTAATTGTCTTAGTATTTTAATCAATTGTTGTAAAAATTTAGGCAATTTACTTTCACCCAATGAAAAAAGGGAAAAGTAAATGTAAGTAAAATTAAAATCAACTTGATTGCCAATTGTTCTTATAAACCATTACCTTCAAAATTGATAAAGAGTTCTCAACTGGCTGAAGTTCAGGCACTGCAGGAGGATTAACGACTTTTTGTTCAAAAGTGATGTTTTTTGAGATCATGTAGCTTGTCACTGATTTAGCATAATGGGCCAAAGCCAAATTAGGCTAAAACACAAAATTACCCTCAGGATGATGTTTTTTGATAAAAAGCATCAGCCCTTTGATAATGCACTCTTTTAAATACACATTTTGTTTGACAGCAAAGTCAAAAAGAACAAAATATGGTGGTAGATGCCTCGAGGTGAAATTGCTAACCATGCAAGCAATTTATTTTTTAAACTTTACCTTGGACTTGTTTTTCACATCACAAAAATCTGCTTTTGGATTGCTTGACCAATACCCACCCTTTGAGTTCTTCTCAGAGTGAAAAAATGTGAAGTATGATTCATTATCAATTATGAATTCACACCTATAAAATTTTCTACACAATCTGCCACATTATGTTTATAACTTGGACTCTTGGACGCTTCATTTTGAAGTAGATTACAAAATAGTAAAAATAATTTATAAAACTTTGCCAGCAACAGCTACAGAGAGTGGGCTCTAAAATATAAGCAATAAATGCATCAGTGCACTAAAAAAAATTCAAAAACAAAAACTGTTAAAGATCTCAAATTTTACTGTTCACCCGTAATTTCGCACCGCAACTTGCGAAGCAGTTCTTAACGGGAAAAAATATACAAAACGCGGCATAATAAATGTATTTACACTTTTTTCGCGGCGGCTCATTCCTAGTGAAAGATTGAACAGTATTTTTTTCACAATATTTTAGTAATACTATTAATAAAACTTATAATTTCAAGTCATTGGAAGTATCATAATGTTTAAAACAAAAATTAACCCACAGACCAACATCACATTTAACACACATGTATCTAGAGAGTCAGGTCAAATTTTGTTCGCAATATATACTCCACATCTCCTTGATGGGGTTGTCTTGATAGGATTGGGAGGTATTAATGATAAAAAATTAGATAGAATATTAATAGAAGTTCTATTTATCAAATAAGATTAGTCTCTCAACTAATCTCATTGGATAAATAGAACCTCCAGATTTTAAGTTGGTGCTTTTGGTAACGTAGTTTGAAAGTATATAATCAAAAATACTTTGGCGAAATGAAATTGATGTTTTTGTAAATCCAAGCTCTTTACTAGTACAGTAAAAATTATGAACAGATGAGTTTATTCAATGCATAAAGTATTTTTTATATCATTTCTTGACCGTTTTACGCTCTGAGTTGTAAGTTGTTAACATTTGATCACCTTGATCAACACCACCCATAATTTTGTTATACAGATCTACAACCGCAGGTATTACCTTTACTTTACCAAATCTAGTTACTTTTGTGATAATATTTTTATTGCATGTGCTTAATAAATAAATGTCCTTTTTATCTCTCCATTTAGTACTAACAATACCAGTACTTTCTTCTCACCGAACCAACCTCTCATCTCGTTGTAACTTCCTGGAAATTAATTCAGTTGGAAGATCTTTCCAAACTCTTCTTACTGTACCAACACAACCAGTTTTATTTACTGAAAGATTATGATAAAGTTCAACAGAAATGTACCAATTATCAGTAAATACACAATAACCTTTGTTTAAAAGATTATCCAGAAGTGTCATGACATCATGTGTAGCTATATAATTATAATTATTATTGCTTATCTTTTCCATTTTTCCTGCGTACAATAAACCATTCCGAATATGACCTGTTTTAGATTCTGCTAGAATAAAAGACTACAAACCAAACCTGGCTCTTTTACTTTGAATATATTGCTTCCAACTCAATCGTCCTTTCCATAATAGTAAATATTCATCGATTTCAATATTGCGCTGAAGTACATTAGCTTTACGAAAAAGTGTAAACAGATATTCATGAATAAATTTTATTTTTGCGCACTTTAGAGCATTTTCTGCTAAGTTAGAATTATCAACACAGTGAATAAATGTATCAATAAGTCTAAGCCTATCATACTTAATAACTTTACACACTACTGGTGCAGCAAATGTCACATTTGTTGTATGATATAACTCATATATTGATTTCCAAATTATACAACGGTGTAGAACCAATCCAATAAATATACGTATTTCATCTCTTGTCACTGGAGTCCACTTTTTAAACCTAGACATTTGCTCCGACTGCTTTTCTTTTAGAGTTTGAAAGGCATACAAGTTTGTTTGTTTAACTATGTAATTACAAATGTCATTAGTAACAGAGAATTCACACAGTTGATGTGGTTCTAAGGAAGTTATATCAGGATGTATTCCTGGGAAACCAGAAAACTCATAATTATCACAGCAGCCTAAAATTTCATCATCAATCCACGAATAGTTTATATTATTGATTTTTTTTTGTATATTTGTTTTACCTTCTTCTTCTGAAGACAACGTATTACTTTCAATATTAGAATGTAACTGGAGTTCATGAACTTCTATATCTGAATCACTGTGTGATTAGGTATATTCTGATTCACTTGAACAAGAAAACTCTTTGTCTGACTCCAAAAAATCTTCGCCGTCATTTTTCATCAATAAATGAAGGGCTTCTTCCACAGAAAACGTCTATTTTGAGAAACGATTATTATTTTGCATGCGCCATTTTATTAGTTGAACTTTTACTTTGAATAAAAAACTAATGCATTGCGAGAAAAAAATAAACTCACACAAAGACAGACCGTAAAATTTAACTATTTCCAGATCTATTAGTGAAAAAACTAAAACAAATTATGCAATTTTCTCCGATATACAATTCTTTAAAAAAAGGATACTCAACGACGGGTATATCTGTCGTCCACATATAAGTATCACTTTACCTTCGACGAATATAACCGTCATGCATTGTAAAGGGGTTAATTACGTTTTATGAATCAAATACGTATAATTAACTAAGTAACTTATAACGTATAATTAACTAACTGATAAGTTTCCGTTGTAAACTTTTATGAACAAACCAAAACTTTCAATAAATATACTTTTTAAAATGTCATTTTATTAATAAGAATTAAATAATGAAGATAACTGGAACAACTTAACATACAAATGCAACTGCGTAATCTGGAAACAATTTGTGGAAATAACAAAAAAAATCTAATTTAAGTAATGAACACTAAAACTTAAATATAAATTAAAAGCTTAAAAATAGCATTCACTTGTTTTCAAATAGAACGATTTTATGTTTAGTGAGTTTCATTTTTTTTGGTTTGTTTGTTTTTGAGGTGCCCTGTTATATGAGCTTTATTACCGGTTTTATTACCTTAATAAAAACAAGTAATTTTATCGGTTTTATTACCTTAATAAAAACAAATAATTAAAAAAATTATTTTAAAGACATCATTTTCAAAGATTTTTTCTAAAATATTTTCCCTTATATGAAAACAAATAAGTTTGGGTAAAAAGGTAGTAAGAGCAATTGGTCTGCTTTGTATCGTTGGCTCAAGAAAATGCTTTAATATGCAACACCCTAACATTATTGGGACTATTCAACTGCTGAAAGTTTAAAAGCTCAACCTATTTTAGAGGGTACTGAAAAAAAAAATTACAATCTTTTGTACCAAAAAAGCGGGCAAGTTCAATACAACCCTTCCTCAGGTCTTCGTCCCAAGAAACAAAGCATATCTTTAACATAGAAGCTCGCCAGGACTATGCAAGCGCTGAAAGTTTCGGAGCTGTTGCTAATCTGAAAGCTAGTGATACATTAAATGAAAGATCGAGTAAAGACAGACAACAGCCAAACAACAATTGAAGTTAAACTAAACTTTGGAAACTATGTATATATGTTTGTATATATATATATATATATAATAATACGGATTTATTTATATATATATATATATATATATATATATATATATATATATATATATATATATATATATATATATATATATATATATATATATATATATATATAATAATACGGATTTATTTATATATATATATATATATATATATATATATATATATATATATATATATAATAATACGGATTTATTTTTATATGACAAAAAGTGCATCTTTTTTTCAAACAACATGCTTAACAAACAACAAGCTTTCATACAAAAAGTAACATGCATTGTATGTTTAAATACCAAAAAAATGCTTTTAAAATTCATAGCACAACAGCTAAAAGATTTATTCTTTTTAAGAACTGCTTATAAATTTAAATAATGGGAACCAAAGAGGGACTGGTTGTATTGAAGAACTTTTAGCCAAGAAGTACTTAAATTATTTTTGACTATTTTAAAGTCCAGTTCACAAAAAATAGTCATTGCAGCATTTTTTTTAAAACGAATTTATCAAAAAGCAATCAAAATAAAAAAACGTCGTTTGCATTCTTTCTTCGATAAACTTGTATTTATTTATTTTCTTAAACATTGATTGCTTTTAAGTTAAAAAAAAATGATTATAACTAATTAAAAAGAGAGGAGAAAAACACCTATGATGGCATACTTAATTTTGAAGCTTCATTATTCAGTATCCATAAGAACAGAAGTTTTGATATGGATACATTCTTTTTTACATGAAGAACAATAATAACCCTTGGAGTTTCATCTGTTGTTTTTTTTGTTAATTATTTTTAAATAAAAAAAAGGGACAAATATTCCATCATAGGCAACTTCTGCTCCTATAACGGTAGAGGGGAGGATGGGGCTATTTGACATCAAGAGTAACTTGAAGATTTCATTTGAACTTAGAGTCTTTTCTCAGAATTGCAAGAAGATACGCATAATCATCCTAATTAACCTTTTCGTGCTACACAGCAGCTGTTTAGAATTTTGCACATGCACTTAAGAGATATTGCGTTTTATTTGTTTTTTAAACCAAAAACTTTTTAGCAAATATTATTTTATACTTCACTATCAGTTATGTTGTTTTTAGAAAAAAAAAAGGTTTTTTTAACTAGTCAATATTGCAACACATCTTACTCGTCAGTATGCCTTCATAGGAAGAAGTCATCATTTTCATTTAAACAAGCTATGTCTGCCTTGTTCAAAAAATAAAATTAAACTAAGTATTCCACTAAATGCGCAAAACTTGGAAATAAAATGCATGAAAATTTCGTTTCTGCACAGTTATTAATAAAATCACTATCTTAAATATTTAAAGTGATAAAATCTACAACAGCACATCCTAAAAACGATTTTTGTTTATTATAAAAACAATATTTGTGCTTAAGGAACGTATTTTTATTAAAACTAATGTAATTGAGCTGCACTGGCGTAACGGTAGCACACTTGCCTGAGAAACAAACAATCCGTAATTCAAACCCAACCTCTGGGCAAGTTTTGCGATATCAGTTAGGAAGGAGGCGTGAACTTCCAATTTAATGCTCAGCGCTCTGTCATAATTCCATTTGGACTTCTTGGAACATCTATAAAAAATAAAAAATAAATCAGTATAGATATTTTGGTCAAATCAATTTTCCGCCATAACCAATATTTACGAATATATGACTGGTGTGCCATCATAGGCGCTATGTCATTATCGGCGCCTTTTCCCTGAATTTAGCATGCTTTTATATGATAAACTATCAACAGCTCACATGAAGGTAAGCTAAACCTCTTAGTTCAAAAAACAAGCCAATATTCAAAAATAATGATCAACCAGTTTAAAACTATCAAAGAGCGTACTTTTACATTGTATTTTGTGGAGAATCAGTGCGCATTTGTGGCTACGGTGCCTTTAGGCTTTTGAATAGTCGCCGCCCTCTAATTCGTATTTAAAGTACAAATAATACAATTAAAACAAACCATCTGCTGTTTTTATTATTAATATATTTTTTTAAATTTATATAATATAAAATTATATCAATAAATACACATAGGATTATCTCCACAAAAAAAACGCATTTATATTTACACATAGGATTCTCTCTACAAAAAAAAACGCATTTTTAAATTTTGTTCGTTCATTTATAATAAATAAATTTTTGAGTTATGCAGAAAGATAAACTACTTATATGCAATGAAAAAATTAGGCTGAACTAAAAAAATTAATTATACATAAAAACCTTAAAAACGAAAATAATTTTTTACATAAGAGATGAGTAAAAAACTTAACATATAACAGTCTATTATAAAAACACGCTATTTCGAATTATTTATTTAAATTACGCAGCCTAGTTTTTGTCTATGAGATCATCCATAAATTATGCGACGCTAAATTTATTTCAAAAACAGAAATAGGAGCACTTTTACGCGGCAACTTTCATTGAACTTAATCTACTATTTTCATTTTTCATTTAACTTAAGGAAAAGAAAAACTTTTATTTTTAATGTTTTATTTCTTTGCGAATTAAGCGTTGCGTTATTTATGCATGATCACTTTGCTTATAAAACTTAAGTACAATCGCGCATATGCATGTTTTTGCAACATCTGTACAAAATGTCAGTTTGCACTTATGCAATTTCGCACTTGCACCAGTTAGCTCTTCTGCAAATTTGTAGTTATGTAGATTACACTTATATTTTTTTTTAATTTTTTATTTAGGTGCCCCAACAAGCCCTTACGGTCTTATCACAGAGCACTGCAAATAAGAATTTAATTTGACGTTTACGCCTCCTTCCTAACCAATGTCTTAAAACTTGCCCAAATGCGGTGTTTGAACCACGGATCCTTTGATTCTGAGGTAAGTGCGCTACCACTGTGCTACAGCTTCTCATTCACTTATTCAGTTGCTCGAAAAATACATTGTAACAATAGAAGCTATTGGCAACACCATTGCTGCGAAATTGCAAGAAAAATGCAGAAACAAGAACTATTCTGATAAAAACAATTGCGACTCCAAAGTATATAAAATTGCTATCAAAAAACACTATGCGATATGATGCAAATATTGATGATATTGTTGCTATATAACTCAACATTGAGTTCAAGAGACATAAGAAAGTAAACGTTCCTAATTTACAATTAACCTTGAAGCAAGACAAATCTACTTTTGCCTAAAATGAAAGTGAAATTTTTATTGGAAACTAATTTAATACAAATATATCGCACAAATATAAATGAGTTTGAATATTTCAAATTGGTATCGCTGATGAAGTTTTACAAATAACTAATAAAAGCCAACACAATCAAACATTTGACCTTTACTTTATAGCAAACTTTTATTTAATTCAAAACTAATTTTTAAAAAATTTTGAAATTGTTGATTCATACGCTTCAACATTAACGGCATCTAAATGTTGTTAGTACTTACTCTCACCTGCCGAATAATTAATGGAATGGGGTTGACATTTAACTTTTTAGTTGATGCTCCTCCCTCCCCAGCCTATCAGAACTCTCTATTTAATAACTTTTAAGAAAAAAAGTTTCAATTTTTTGCTTTAAGAAACCATTTTTGTCTTTCCTCAAATGTAGTAAATGAAAAACTAAATCCCTAAGTAAAAACCTTAAAACGTTATCGTTTTTGGATCAAATTTATTAATTGGTAACTACGTTACCAGTTAATAAATTTGATCCGAAGTACATTAATTAGTAACATTTGTTAAAAAATTGCATTAATTGGTTACATAAGTTATAAATGTAAATCAGTGATTTAGAAAAGAACGTCGTATTGCTAGTGTCGCGAATCGCGAAACTCTGACATTCAAAGATATTTTGACAAAAACATTTGTTTGTTTTATAAAATTGATAAAATTATATTATATACAATATTATGTATAAAGGTAACAAATTAATATAGACGTAATGGTAAGAAATTAAGACAAAACACCTCCCTGCCTTTATTCACTTCGAGCACTTATAATACTTATAAATACATATAATTTATACTTTTATATTTATGTTACTATAAGTTAAGTATTTAATATTTATGCTAATATCACAACGCACACACACACACACACACACACACACACACACACACACACACACCGACACACTGACACACATACACTTTAGGGTTGCTGTTTTATCATAATTTTAATATGATTGTACACGTTTTATAATATGGTTATAAATAAACCGAAAGCTGATTTTCAATCAGTCGAGATTTACGAGAAGTTTGTAAAGGTCGACTATATTTAAAGCCTGATTACAGCCTAAAAGTTTTTATTTTTATCACTAACTCAAATACTCAATGCATTATAGACGAATTAGTAAACCTTGAATTGAAATTTTTTTTCAAAATTTGATCTTTGAAAATCTATTACTTAGGTATTAAATAAAATGAAATAAATTTAAATAATTTTTGTTTAATACAACTTCTTCAGTCCGTATTTTAAAAGAATTTTGTAGAAGTTTTTTTGTTTGTTTATACAGAAGCAGAAACTTTTATAAAATCTTTTTTTGAACTTCTATAGGGCTTCGCTCAGTAGGTTTGCTTCAAATTGTTTTAAATAAAATTTAAGAATTTATTATAGAATAAATTATGCCCTTATTTTGGACATGATTATAGATCAAAAGAGTGCTCAAGTCAATAAAATTCTTAAAGAGCATGTTTTTTTCATTCAAATTTATTTGTTTTTCTAATTTATAAGTAAAAGTAAACAAAAAAAAATTATATGCTGGTAGTGATAACTCTATTTCTTCTAGTTACTTGAGGAATATTTTGTTGCATAAGTGTCCTATCAATAGTTATAACAATTCCAGCACCAAGCAATGTCATTACCTAAAAATACCATTCAAGAACTTGAGATTTTAACGGTTGGGAAATTAAAGCATAAGTTAAATTCCATTATATAGAGCTATTATGTTATATATAATTATATAACATATAATCTTGATAGGCGTTTTAAATAAATTTTAAAAGATTTTTTGCATTCCTCAGTAACACTTTTGAAGTATTTCCATTGAACAATATAATAAATTATCTTGCAGACCGGATATATAAGTACTATGAGTTTAAACCTTTTGCAATTTTTAAGGCCGGTCTGCACTGATTTTTTTATTTTTATTTTTGAGATATAATTTTTCTGATGATAACAAATGAAAATTTTTTAATTTTTTTTCTTTTAGCGGTGTTGGTTAAAATTTTTAATTATACAGAGCAAATCATAAATATAATTTTAATTTGTTATTTTCGAAGTTTATTATTATGACATTTAAGGGTTTAAATTTATATTAATTAATTAGTTTTTGAAGTTCATTGTAATGATGTTTTAGACTTTATATCAAAAAATACTATAAGATCCTTACATATACATTTTGTATCAATTTCTTACTAAATAAAAACACTTTTAATTAGAATCAACTTTTTATTAGACTCACAAACAACCGTATCACATATTTTTGCTGAGGAAACAAGTGATTCACAATACTTGGGTGTTGTTTTATGTTACCACGCTTACATTATATCTTTTTTCAGATCCATCTGAGAGAAGCTATAATGAAAGTGTGGTACCATAGTTTTGGAGTACCATTGTTTTTGGCAATTCTGGATCTGTTTAGAAGCCAAGAGTTTATAAACAGATCCAAAATCGTCTAATGGTGTTGATAAAAACCTGTGCATTGTTTTCTGCCAAGGACGACGAACATTGGATCTTCTTAATTCACTAATTAATTAAATAATTTAATTGCTAAATAATTGCTTTGTTTGTTTATGTTAGTGCCTTGGAAACTCTTCCTGGTTTCTTTTAATGAGAGTTAGGCTCCAAAACTCAGTTTACCGATTTTTTCGCTGGCTGGTTCTAAGTACTTCCAAACTTTTTAGAGACGCTAATTTTTAAAACAACAGTAAAATATCAAAGTAAAACAGGTTGCAAACGTTAGGTTTACTTGTTAGCGCATTTAGTGCAGTTATTTGAAGCCACAAAAAGACTTTTTTTTACTTTTAAATTATAATTTTGTTATAAATTAAAAGTTATTCAAAACATTTTAAATTATCATAAAAAATTTAATTAAAAAAAAATATTACTATGATATTGCTTCAATTTATTTTTATAAAGAATCGCGGAAGTATTTTTTCATCCTCTGAACTTTACCTAGTATTAAATATACCAGACCTAATTTTTTGATTTTTTTTTGTGATTGTCTACTGGGGGAATTCTTTTGTTTTTTTACTAAAGATTGCGCCTCTGTCTTAACTCTCTAGATTCTGTCAAGCCTTAAAATCTTTATTCTTTCTTACCAACTTCAATTTCTTTGTGCAGCTACAATTTTTAATTTTCATAATTGAATTTTTTTTTCTTTTAAACCAATAATATTATAAATTCTCACTATCATTAAATGTATGTTTTCTTGAAACATAAATTTATAAACTTTATAATTTTTTAAGTCTTCTGTCAATTACTATCTTTTTCTTTAACTCTCTACTTTGTTTTCTATTCCTTCTCAGTTTAGTTAATAGTTTCCTGCAGTCGTGGTTGAAGTTAATTCTGTGAGTTGTGAGTTTCAGCTTGTAAGAAATGATTTACAACTTTGATGGAAGTGACTTTGTTTTTAAAAATTTCGATTTTTTGTTAAATTGAGATTGAAATGAAAAAGATAATATAGCAACAAAGCATCGTTTATTATAAACTAATTTTTAAGTAAACTTTACGAAAAGTATTTGTAATTAGTTAGGGGACATTGTTTCTTAGTTTATCGTTTCTTGTAAAAACTAAAAATTCTATTACTTAAACCACACTTTACGGATTTGATTAAAGTTGAATGAGGTCATTATGTGGTCCATTTTTATAGAAGCATGTGCTTTGATAACTAGGCAAAAGTAATATGACGTAGTCTTTGTGATAAAAAGTAAAAGTATTTGCATCAATTCATAGTTAAAAAAAATTTTCTGATTTTAAAATAGTTTGTTTCTAAAAACCCGTAGCGAGGAAATATATGTTCTTAAAAATAAAACCAGAAACTAAAATAATTGAAAACTGTTGATGCGATGTCGATAATTATTATCTATGATGTTTAAGATGGTTATGATTTTAAAGATGATGATGATGATGATGATGATGATGATGATGATGATGATGATGATGATGATGATGATGATAATGATTATAATGATGATGATGATGATGATGATGATGATGATGATGATGATGATGATGATGATGATGATGATGATGATGATGATGATGATGATGATGATGATGATGATGATGATGATGATGATGACGATGATGATGATTATTGATAAGCATGCTAAAAGAAAAGTTGTTTTTAATCAAGCCAAAAGTATGTAAAAACTAAATTTGTTTTGTTTTTATCAAATATAGTAATTGTTTTGTAAAACTACATTTAGATTCACTTGGAAACTTGCGAATGTCTACTACTATATTGTGTAAATCAATGTGGCATGAAAATTTTCCGTAAAGAGGTATGATTAATTATCGATGAAACAGTTTTATATAAAAAATATATTGTTACATTTGGTATGTAAATTATTTTACAATTCTATTCATAGATATCATCCCATATCATTGATAGTTGCGCTAATGCAATTATTCCTTGTCAATACTATTATATCGGATGCAATTTCAAGGTAAGAAATTAAGTTATTAGAATATAAAAATGTTTAAAAGTATCAAACAAAGTATCAGCAAAATATTACAGTAATAAACTTAAACGTTTCTTTGCCTCAACTTTGAGCAATGCGCTTCGAGAATTAGGTACTGTAAAGATTGACTTATTGTTTTTTCTTGAAATAAATAAATTTTATATTATGCATTGAGAAAAAGTTTATTTTTGAGAAAGCCGTTTTGTAATAAAAAGAAGTTTCTTTTTTATTTTTTATTTTTTTTTATTTAATCTAATTTGAAATATTTATATAAATTTTATTAGTATACATTTTATTTTTTTAACTTTTATTACAATTCAAAAAATGGAGACAGAAACACCCAAGTAAAATTATTTTTCATAAAAAAAGTTGCACAGCAGAAACAGATTACAATTTTGAAACAAAGATACCTTCGTAAATTAAAAAAAAATTGTGTTGATATTTATAAAAAAAGAAGGTAAAACGGCTGATCCTAAATTTATAATGTTATAGACATTTAAAGTCAATAATTTTTCTATTTCAATAATTTTCCCATTTACACCCAACAAACAACTTTAAATGCTCACAACTTTTAGACTAAAGTTTTTTTTGAACGAAATTTGAAATCTAACAATGAACTTTAATTTATGTGTAAAAAGTATAATTTAATAAAGCGTATTTTAGCTAGAATATCTTTGTTATTTACAGGTTTTTGTAGCAAATCTGCATGTAGCCATTTTCAAAACTATAACACATATATGCAATATTCTAGCATGACATCTTTAAAACTAAAAAATAATAATAAATACGTCAAAATCTTAAACTATATTTGAATACCGTGGTGGTCAGCAACCAATTACTAAATGAGTTTGTTTGAATGTTTTCAAGAATATGAGCTAAAGAAAACAGAAAAACTGAAAGACAAAGACGTTTGTGGCTGTCTCACCTTGACTGTGAACATGCACGTTCCGATCAAATGTCACCAAGAAATTTTGTAATTAACCATAATGGGTCTTCTCTTAACCGAAGTGTGTTTGTCTATGATCATGCAGCAGTCTAAAACCCAGGCCTATGAGCAGCATAGTTCGTAAAAAAAATGGTGATCAATTAATTCAAAAAACTTTTCAAAAATTTGTTTGTGCAGATTTACTTAATGTTGGAAAAACTAAATTATTTCCTAAAGCAGAAATTATTATGCCTTTTATCTGTTGTGATGACTTTTCTAATAATTATTTAACCATCACACAAATAATGTGTTGTTTACAGATTACCAAAAGATCCAGAAGAATACAAAAGGTGGCTACGTGTCTTTCCAGCCTTAGCAATTTCAAGTGGTAGAATGTACAAACTGATCAACATTTACTGCCACGGACAGTTTGCATTATATGCGTTTAGTACTCACATTAAAAAAAAAATAATTACTGAAGTTAATAGTAGTATTTGAATGCGATGAAAAACTAGATTTCAATCAACTGAATTTTGCTGTGGTCTACCAGAGTAATATTATTATTAGAGTTATTACCTTAAAAAATTGTTTGAAAAAATAATTTTATTGATTTTTTTTATCTGCATTTTTTATAAAGTTTTTACTAAATTTTCCTTCTAGATAAAAACATGAGACATATCATCATGCATATTTTATGTAACAAGTTTGTAAAAGAACCATGTAACTAATTTGAAGAAAAGGTTGAAATTGTTTAAAGTTATAAAATATTTTGATTAATGTTTAATTATCGAGAAAAAACAATTTTAATAAAATATTTTGTGAAAATCACAAATATTAGTGCTATATTGTATTCTACAGACACAACTATTTGTGCTTTTGAAGATTTTGCTGCTTCAAGAGCACTTTACAAACAAATTAGAAATGATTACCAGCTTTCCGGTGTTTATACTCTACCAAATTTGACGCTTTTAAATTATGCAATAACGCCTTTATTCTATGTATATTTACCAAATTTACAAATTGCTAAAGACAGTGTGTTTTAATAGTATATTCAGTGTTATAAACCTCATAAACTTATTTAAGGTGGAAAACTTTTCGGAAAATCTGTTAATCAACAAGGAAAGAATACAGAAACAATATTAGCTGCTATGATTAAATGTTATTTTGGTGAACCCACTTTTATAGTTTGCATGAATCCAATATGTTTTCTTGGCTCTTTAGTTTCATTTTAAAAGAATTCATTTGATTTTTAGTATGAAGTTGCTATTTCTATATTTTGATCAGTTTTAAATGCAAATTGAATATGTGTTGCAAATCCATGTGACAATAATGCCATTAATAATAAGTTTTTTTCTCTCTTTGAAAATGTTGTAGAAAAACAATTGTTGACTAAAAATAACTTTTTTTTACTTTATCACTAAATTCATGTATAAGAAAACATAATAATTACTTAAATTACCGAAAAAAACTCAATAAAATACAGTTCCAGGGCAATGGTAATAATATGACTTTAAAAAAATGACCTTAAGAAACTTTATTGCTAAAAAGGAAAAAGATTTGTGACATTTAAATAAAGCTTCAGTCATACCGAAACCTGTTGAGTGATAAAATGTTTTCTTGTATTTGAGACTTTTGTGAAGAAATTTGCTCTGTATTATCAGAAGTTCCTAAATTAAACTAAATCAATGTTAGAGGAACTTTTTTATGTTTTAGAAAGTTTATTAATGCCTGGAAAGTTAATAGTGTTTACGAGCTGATTTAAGTTATGAGATCCGTTGATTTTTTCACTGAATTACCAGATGACCTTTTTTTGTAACAACTACTTTCTCTATCAAAAATCTGTAAAGATATAAAGTTCCATAATTGAAAAAGAACAAAAGAAACACTGACTTTTGAAACATCGACAGCAATAGCAAATATATGAAAGAGTTAGTTGAATTAGCAAAATACTTGTTAAATACATCACACAAATTTATAAAGTTCGTGGAAAGAAAATTTTTAGCTTGGTTTTACACCCAACCCTATTCAAAGAGCTTTAAGTAAGTTGCGTCAGGGGACTGGTGGTATATATTTTATGTCGTTTCAACAAGCCTTGGAAAAATTAAAATTAAAAGTTCAAAACAACTACTTTATAACATGATTTAAACTTTCATAACTTAAAAATGTTATTTGTTGCATAAACTGTCTGGGGCAATTGATGCAAAAAAGAAGTGTAATATTTTAATCTTTTAAAACAATAGAACATAGTTAAACAGACTAATAAAATGGATTCAGTAGAAATTGTTAGTTCCCTTCAATTAAAGAAGTTTAAGAAGGTTAAGAAGATCTGCAGACAAATACATAGTTGTATGGTAGTGAGTTTAGTGCTAATCTCAATGACTTAGACTGAGGTGGTTTGACAAAGCCAACTGAAATTTTATGTTAAGTTACTTTCTTTTGTTATTTATTTTTTATTGCACTGGATCTGACTTTACCAATTTGTTTACATTCACTTTTTTACTATTTTCAATCAATTGACAATTTTTATTTTTTGGGTTATTTTAAAAATAATATGCATTGTATGAAAAGTAATAAAACTTTGTCACAGTATTATAAAATGAATGCTAATATTCAATGCTAAACACTCCAAGTTTTTCAAAAAGCCAGCTCGAAAAAACTTAAAATTGAATGACTAGAGTTTTTGATCTTTGAAATTCTTTTGAATAAGTTATGTTTTATCAAAAACTTTTATATTACATCCTGCCAAATAAATATAAAATTGCTTTTCCTTTAGTATTTTAAAACTAGTTTAATAAACAAAAAATTTGTCAAAATAAAATGTTAACTCGGCCTTAATGTTGTAAACGTTTTACCTTAACTGACTAAAATCATAATGAACAGATTCCGTCATTTTTTGCTCGAAAAACCTAGTCCTTTTATTAAATAAGCAATTAATGTTATATTTAAAAATTCCTCAGTATGTTTTACTAAAACAAGTTCTTTAGGTGATCTAACTGTGAAGTAAAGAAAAACAAAACCGTTCAAGAAGTCCATCTTAAATTCAGAATCTTAATCTATGTTTACGGTAGGCTTCTTGAAGGTGTTATATCTGGGAAAAAATTAATTTGCGAAATGTTGTATAAAATGTTTTCCTTTGATAAAAATTTGTTTTATTATAATGTTATAAATATTTTCATTTAATATATATATATATATATATATATATATACATATATATATATATATATATATATATATATATATATATATATATATATATATATATATATATATATATATATATATATACATATATATATATATTATATATTTATCACAAATTTACTTAAATATAGAAAATTTTACACTTTTTTAGAAGATTTATAGCAATAACTTTGTCTAACCGAATAAAAAAAAAAATCATGGGTCCACCGGAGCTTTTTTTTAGTTGTTTATGTTAGTTGTTTTTCGTCAATTTGCAAGCATTTTACAATGTTATTCTAAAGATCTAATTAATCTATATAAATAAAATCTGACTGGAGTAACTAGAAGACAAAATGTCTTATCATCAAGCCCCGTCGTGAAATAGACAAATATAAAATTTTACAACTTCTCATATTAAATAGAGTGAATGTAAAAAATTTAAAAATAATTAAATTTTAAAAAGAATGAAATTAGAACTTAAAAAAATTAAAATATTTAGAAAGAAATTAATAAAGTTTGCAAAGAAAAAAAGACCTTTTAAATAAAAAAAAATAAAAAACAAATAAAACCGGACTTAGACTTACCGTGGTATAAATAAATGTAATATTATAATATAATATAAAAATGAGTATTGTATATCGTAAACATTAAAACTTACAAATCGGTATATATACGTATGGGTGAGTCTATTCGCACAAAATTTTACATCTTTTTGTTTTATGTGATAGATCTAAAAATGATTGGTTTGTTAAAAAAAGAGGCAGCAGATAATTTTGACTTTTTAACCTTTTTTTTTGCAAGAAATTTTGTAATTACAAAATTACTTTTGTAGTTGCAAAAATGAGACCAAAATTTTAAAATTTTGAATTTCAAGGTAAAGACTTTAAATGATTACATTATTAACTATAGTTAGTAATTTAATCATTTCAAGCGTTCACATTGAAATTCAAAATTCTAAAACTCATCTCTGATAGCTTTACACCACGTGAAGAATAAAATAACAATGAAGTTTTTATTCCAACAAAAGTTTTGGCCTATTCCATAATAAAGATAAAAAAATATTTAATGCTGTTCAACTCCATATAAATTTTTTTTCAGATTTATTTAAGAGTCTCGTAAATTTTCTTTTAGTGCAATAATTGGTTAACACCACTAACTATTTATTGTTCTTTAAATGAATCCTCATCGAAACTGAATTTTTCTATCTTTTCTTTAAATATCTTGAAGTAATCAAAAATATCAGAAGAATTTTTCAAAAATCTATTTCTTCCAAAATGTAAACTTTTAAAACGTAATCTACTGAAAGACTTCTTTCTTTGATAAAATATTCTATTAGTCTTAAGACATCTTTATAGTAAGCCATCTTCTTTTAACCTCATTCAATTTAATTGATTTTAAATCAAATTATTTACTTAAAAAGATATCATCTTTAATAAGTTTGCTTCTAAAAGTTAGCTTCTAAAAAATACTTAAAGCTTTAAAAATAAATAGGAATTTAATCATCTTACTAATAATTTTACTTTTACATAGTTGCTTCATAAGGTTGTGTGTGCTAATCCTGGTCCAATAAAATTTTAAACAACTTTTACAATCTTTAATTGGTGTAGAAGAGGGATTAACTTCCAGGTTGAGTCTTGGTTTTTTCTCTTTTTCTAAACATGATCCACATGTTACACTACTTCAAGATATAAGACATATAGCACGTTGACTAACATGTTGTTTTCTGGTGAAAACAGCTCCTTTAAGTTAAAAATATTTTTTAACTTTTTTTTGCAAGAAATTTTGTAATTACAAAATAACTAGATCGAAAATAGAAGAAATAAATCGGTTTGAACAAAACTAAGTTGTTATAACTTTTCCTGTATTTACTAAATTAGTTTGACATCTTTCGCAAATTCCATTTTGAATATCATTTAAGTTCAGCTTGTCCTTGAAATTTTTGATTTTCATTTAAGAGTCATTTTTTGTAAGAATCAGGCGGTCAGTGGAAGAACCCCCTCCAAATTGCTTAAATTCTATATATGTTGATCTGAATATATAGAAAACCTGTTTGGGAAAAAAAAAGTTTTCAAAAATGTTTCGTTCTCTTGGAATCTGGGTTTAAAAATTTGAGATTTTTTGAAAATTTTTTTGAAAGTTTAGTTTTTGCCTCCTTTGAAACCATTTTTCTAGCAAAGCAAAAAGTTGCACATAACTTTTGTAATTAATATCATTCGTAACCCAAAAGCTCCCTTCAGAAATAAAAAAAAGTTGTGTCGCACTGTGCGATTGGCTAGTTATCATAGTTTAAAATACAAAAAACATTCAATTTCGTCGATTTTAAACGGGATTTATTTCTAACAGCGAAGTGTTGCAAACAATTTTTGTCAGGATTTGTAAGTATCGAAGGTATTGAGTCAAAAGGTGCAAAAAAAGTAATGTGATACCTAAGGCCTAATCATATATTAAAGCTTGAGGTTGAAAAGAAATGTTATAGTATACATACAAAATGACCCATTACAGCAGAGGCGCTAAGTTTTGAAAAAATGTAAACATGTCCAAACGTCAATACAACATGGTCCGAATATATTTAAAAAGAAAACTCATGTGATCTTAAGATATTAAGTTACAATTAAAGGTAAAAAGTGTTAAAAATGATTAAGTAAGAGGAGATATTTTCTGGGACGCACAGATGAGGAATTCGGATCGGTTTCCACTCAGCAGCACAAAAATTTTCTATTCTCCAAAATTAGCATTTTCCATTGCAGAAAACATTGCATGCAATGTTAAAATAAGTTCAAGCGTTTCTGACTGTGATGTAGAAATCATAACAATTGAAATAAATAATAATAAAATACAATATACGATCAGAAGTGAACTACTGAAATTTATGTCATAAGCAAATAACCTGTGATGATTGAACGGAACGAAGAACCTCCGATATCACGGTTGCAGAAAAAATAGTTAGTGTGCGATTGTCATAAAACACTTTATTTACCATAAAAATGTCTTAAGTTCATTTTAACGATCTTTAAAGTTTGCATAAATAGAGTAGATATTTTATCATTGTTATTAAGAAATAGGGGCTGCATTAAAAGAACTTGTTTTTAATTGAGTATAGAACAAAACAATATTTTTATGAAAACTGTTGTTATTTTTCAAAAAGAAATTGTGGATCATTCAAAAAACATAAAATTATAAACAATATGTTCTACATTCATAAGATGGTAGATGTTAGTGTCAAGAAGTAACTCATCGACTTAAGTGTTTTAAATGTATTCAGACTGTAATATAATTTTTATAATTACATTCTTTGTAACTACTCTGCAGTGAGATTTTGAGACAAAGCTCTTTGATAAAATAAAAAATGGCTCTTTTTAATAATTTCACACTCTATTATTATATTATCATTAAATTAATCACGCTCTTCAATATTCTAATTGAATAATAACAACAATATATTTCAAACTTGGGAACATTTTTTGTGAATAGAAAGAATCAGATTATAAACAATGCTTTAAATGACACAACTAATAATTGTTTAAAAAAATGTTTTCAGGTCATGCGATCCAATGATAATAATGTATGGGAAGAAAATGGAACTATTGCAAAGAAATTGATCCCTGTGAAATAAATGTTTCAATAGAGAGTTTGGACGAATCTCTTAGAAGCCGTGAGAGTGAAACGAAAGTTCTTAATCTAAGTTTAATAAAATATAGAATAAAAAGAAAGATCAAATATATAGAAGATTTTACTAAAGATGAGTTAAAACGCAAGAATGTTTGCTTAAAAAACTTATTAAACAAAAAGTTTGCAGAAGCTGTCGCTTCTTGGCAATTGGAAGTACTTATAGACTTTCTTAACAGTAAAAATGTTGGTGAAATAAATAGCCCTCTCCCAGATGAAATTATTTGTGCTCAGAAATTATATAAATAAAGTGATTCCATGAGAAAGTTAGTTATCCTCTAATTATAAGGCAACACAAAGTATACCAAAAAGTTTATAATGACTACATATGAGTGTACCAATCATCGTATAGAAATAGTAAGAAAATGGCATGCATCTCATGAAGGGTTGGCATTTTCAGCGAAGAAAATGTTAGTTCAATCTAGTCTTGATCAAACAAAGTGTGAACATTTTTTAAATTTTATATTTACAAGCGGTATTTTCCATAATGTTGCTTATGGAATAACCAAATTGAAATACGACAGAGTTTAAGATCAATAGATAGCGCATGCAATATTGACAACAAAATATAGCCACGCTTTCATGTTCTATCAAAAAAGTTGCAGTGAAAACAATTATGAACTATTATCCGATACAAGTTTGTAGAAAGTATTGCATGCTATAAAACCGCGAAGTCAAAAAAGCATAGCTGGATTAGATGATGTCACTGCTTCAGGTATAAATAGTTTTCAAACATTAAAAAATTTGGCACGAAGGTTCAATTCTAAATTTCTTGAGGCTGCCCTTGATAAAGGAAAAAGTTATGTGAAAACAGATTATCAAACCAATTGTAAATTCAACGACTCAAACGTTTCTTCTCATAGCTCAAAACATGCTTCATCAGATCCATCTAAAAAAAATCTTTAATCCAACATAGAGTTGTAACATGTGCCGAATGTTATGATTTGTGCAAAACTATTAAAATAAATAAAGAACTAGCAAGTTCTGATGATATTGATTCTATTTATAATTTGGAATTCGATGTAAAGAATGTATTCAACTACATAAAACATCTGATGAGAGATTCTCAACAGAAAAAGACAAAAATTGAAGCTTTTAAGCAATTAAACGTTGAAACTGTTTTCAGGCTTGAAGATTTTTGTCAAAAAATCCTTTCGATTTGATACAGAGAGGGCCAAAGAGAGTAATTTGGCAAGAAAAGATTGAGTTTACATGTGGATTCTTTATAAAATAGTAGGGATGTTATTCAACCGTGTTTTACATCACTTCAATATATATGTGTGATTAGGGAAAAGGTGGTTTTGTTTTGGTAGCCAAAGCAGTTTTAGACCAATTCAAAATTGATCAACCGTATATCAATAAGATATTTACCAAATCTGATAATGCCGACTGCTATTAGGGAAATCTTTCAGCTAAAGCAATCTACAATGCATGCAGAGAGAGATATAATTGCTAAGATATGATTATAATGAACACTGTTGTGGAAAAGATCAATGTGACAGGGAAAGTGCAGTTTCAAAGACAATCTTAAGAAGTTACGTTGATTCTGGTAATAATCTTTTGAATACTGAAGATATACACAAAGCTATGCATTATAGATTTGGCGCTAAAGTACAAAAGTAGCAGTTGCTTAAATTAGCAATAATAAAACTGAAGTTACTGGACCAAAGATTAAGAATATTAGAAACTTTAACTCATTTGAGTATGGTGAGGAAAGCATAAAGATTAGGCGTTATTTCGATATCGGTGAGGGAATTGAACAATAGTATGGAAATTTTAAAATTCATTAATTAAGATTGATCAAGTTGTAGTTACCATATAGCGAAACAGATAATTTAATTAAGCAAAACAAGTCACTGAAAAACATAAAAGAAGTGAGAGGCAATTACGTTCATTAAAATTTTGCACTGAAATAAATTGTACCTTATCATTTTAAAGCGATGCTGAATAAGAAGACCATATGCTATCCGGTGTTCATACTGTTCCGAAATCATTTACATTATTGGATAACGTTCGTAATTTCTTTCTTCAAAAGATGAAAATTATTTCACAACTAAATATGTCAATTTCTTTATTCTCTAACAATGTTTCTGTAAAAGACAAATCACATTGCATGAATATTTTTGTATTGCAAGGTTGAGCATTACCAGTTTGAAGTTCTTTTAGATTTTCAAACCAACAGAAAGCACTGTTGTACAGATACTTTATTCGTGAAGAAGAATCAGGAAATAAAATGAGCCCTGAGCAGGTTTACTTGCAGCTGAGAAGGGAAGTTCTGCCTGATCAATATGTAACTAGCCAACATATAAGATCTTTATTTTAAAGGTAGACATTGTTGCAACTAAAACTTTTACAAATTAGATTATATTTCTGACTGTTAAGTAGTTCTTTTGCGAATATGAAATTAAAATTTTGGTAAAAGTTGTAGTTTTGTGTGTTTGTTTACATATGTTTAAAAAGATTTGAAATTGATATTGTTGTAGATTTAGTAAAATGAAAAGAAAAAGTATGCTGGTTGAACCGACAACAGAAAATGATGAAAATAGTCAGAGTACCAATAACAAAAAGTCTATGGCAAAAACGAAGACTTTAGATAGACAGGGGACAATGAAGATAATAATAAATATGAGGATGGTATCGCCGATCTTACAAAAGAAGTTTTTCTTGTATGGAAAGTGAATGATTGGATTGCTATTGTATATGAAAAACAATAGAATGTTGGATATATTGTGTAAGTTATATTATCCAAAACATATATTAGTTTTCAAGTTTTTGTTTTGATTTACAAAGTAGTGCTCTAAAATAAAAGCAATACAAATAAAATGTAGAAATAATTTGAGAAAGAAATTGTATTAGAGTTTATAAGTTTTAATGAATGTAAACAAAAGTAAACAAATCATAAATTCTACATTATATTATTTTAAAATGTTGCGCTAATACTTTTACGTAAATATAACTGGAATCAGAGTTGATTGTATGAACAAAGGGCAAGAGAAGAATAGTTTTTGCTGGCCAATTACTCCCGAGGAGATAAACTACCAAACAGAAAAAAATATCTGCGTAGTAGATGTTACTTTTTTAATCAATGGATGTGGCGATTATTGATCATCTGAAGAAGACAATAATAAAGTCCATATCACTATTCTTTAAGAAGCTTACTACAGCAGATAAAATTATATGTGTGATGTGGTAGATAATTTATATCAATTGTGTAAACTTTATTTCTGAATGAACGACTATTTTTTAAATGGAAATACATTTAAATGTTTGATTTATGTTTCACTTAACCAGCAATATAGTTTTCTTGCTGTTCGATTTTTGTTCAGTTTTTAAAACATGTTATATCAGGTGTGTGACAAAATCACACGAGTTTTTTTTATTATTATGTTAGAACCATGTTTTATTGACATTTGGACATGTTTACATTTTTACAAAACTTAGCGCCTCTGTCGTATGGGTCATTTTGTAAGTATACTATAACATTTTTTTTCAATTTCAAGTCTTAATATATAAAGAGGCTTAGGTATCACATCACTTTCTTTGCATTTTTAGACTCAATGTCTACGATATTTACAAATCCTGCAAGAAAAATCGTGTGCAACACTTCGCCGTTAGAAATAACTTCCATTAACAACTGATAAAACTCAATGCTTTTGTACTTTTAAACTATGATAGTTAGGCAACCGCACAATGCCACACAACTTATTTATACTTTTTGGAGAGAGCTTTTGAGTTGCGACGGATATTACTTATAAAAGTTATGTGCAACTTTTTGGCTTGCCAGAAAAATGGATTCAAAGGTGGCAAAAGCTAAATTTCTGAAAAATTTTTAAAAGATTTCAAAATTTTAAACCCAAATTCCGAGTAAACGAACATTTTTGGAACTTTTTTTTTTCCCAAACAGGTTTTCTCTATATTCTGATCAATATATAAAAAATTTAAGCAATTTGGAGTAGATCACTTCTACAGTTTTAGGAATTTGCTTGATTCTTACAAGAAATGGTTCTTAAACTATACTTCTGTTTTGTACTTTACTTTTATTAACCTTATTAAACAAACTTTACTTCTAGTTTGACTGAGAGTTAACTTTGAGCATTGCAAGTGTATAAAACTTATTTAACATTCCAAGTGTATAAAACGTATTTGAATTTTTAATGCATATATAACGGTATTACAAACAAAACACAGCTAAGAATAATGTACAAAAAAAAAATTTAACAATAAACTATAAATTTGTTAGAAGTAAATTTTTTTATTTTTAATAAGTTTTTATAATTGAGGTGGTTGGTTTAGCAATAAGTGCAGTATTCACTAGTTTTTTTTTTTAAAAGAAAGTTATAACGCAATTTAGATTTTGGGGGAAAAAATGTTTTCTTTGGGTGTCAAATGTTTTTAAAGTAAACAAATCATTTCGTTAATTATTTTAATGACTATTATGTCTTTAAAATTTAAAGACTTTTTCTTACGTCATGAAACATTTTGCCAAATATTAATATTCTGAAAGTGGGCTTTTACGAACTTTATGCTGCTCTTTGTCAATAAGTGTCATATTGCCTTGTTTGTTGTCTTCGTGAAACTATTTTTTATCAATATTCGATAATAATATCAATAATCGATATATTTCCCTCTACCAAATTAAACTTAAATTAAATGCATCTCTATCATTTTTAATGATTACGTACCTTCAACATAAAAACTTCAGCATTAAATGTACTGCTCCGAACTACTACTAGACACATTAAAGCAACTTAATATAAGTTATAAAAGTTGATAAGAATTAAAAATAATAGATAAAACAAAGTATAACAATAAATAACAGGCACCAGGTATAAATCGCTATAACGAATTATACCACAGTATACTTTGGTATGTTTAGATCGTGTTTTGTAATTGCTAAAAATTTAGGTCCACATCATCTTTTTACGACAATAAGTAAAATTCAAATACCTTATGTTTGAAAAAACTTCTTTAAAGACTTTCAAAACGATCTTTGATTGACTGTTTAAAAACCCACTTCTAATATATTAGAAACGCTGGGAAATTAAAGTTAAACAATTGTCAGAGAATTAGCTTGTAGAAACAAGTTCATATAAAGGAAAATAGATAGTGATACTGTGAAAGAAAATGCAAAAAGAGTTCGATGAGAAATTTTAGAGCATCTTATTAAACAATATTGTAAAAAACTGTTTAATTCATAATGGTTACGGAAACATATTGATAAGCAAGCAAAAAAAAATACTAGTTTCACAAACCAGCAGCTGATACGGGTTTACAAAGGTAGAGGTATCTTTCCCCATTAGGCATTAGTGCAGTAAAAAAGAAAAGGTCTCCTTTTCCAATGCAACAAAGGTTATATTCTACAACAACACAACGCTTACACCAAAACATAAAGATTTGGGTCAGTAACATGAAAGATGAATAGCAAATAAAAAAATTGTTAGCAATAATAAAACCAACAAAACATTGGTCAAAATTTCAAAGGTCATAAAGCCGTAGACTATTAAATAATTGAAAAGGAATGTTCAGAGTCAACTGCCAGCAATTAAGCAGATTAATAAAAGTACACAATTAGTAGCCGCTAGACATTACTGAGAGAGAATGTTTCAAATGAAAGCTTTGTTACTTATTTGTATAATAATTTTTAAGCTTGTTAAATTTTAATGATTCCGTCACTCATAGATTATTCTAGAAATAAACCCATATAAGTAATATGAGGGTAATACATAATTCGAATTTGGTACTACCCTCACATTGGTCAACGAAAGGTGAAAAACTAAAATATTTATAGTTTTGTCTGCATTTATATTTATCTATTTTTATAGTTATATAAGTTTACATATAAACTGTATATGTTTAGATATATATATATATAATTTTAGCACTTATGTATAATTGTTTGTACTAGTTAGTTAACATGTTAAATAAAAACAAAATTGAAGCAAAATGTTTATATACCGTCGAGTTAACTTTAATAGCCGAGGTAACTTTGATAGATTTTTTTGGAATTACTTTTTCAGTTTTTTATCTTTGTAATATCTTTTTAATATCATTTCATTAGTTTTTGTATTTTCAATGACTTTGGTTTAAATAAATAAACACTAATCAAAAGTTTACGAAGGTTTCATAAAATCGATTTGAATGGTAAAAAACATATTATAGTTGTTGAAATAGAAAAAAAGTTTACAAAAAACTGCATGAAAGTGTAAAGAACGTATTCTAAACAGCAATAAAGTACTATAGTAAAATGTTTTTTTATATACCTACAGGCACATACCTACCTATCCGTAATATGAGAATCTACTAGAGAATGGAGTCGTGCTTATTGTTTCCATTTAGAAACTCAGTTATCAGCGGCCCTTCAATGTTGCCAGAAGGGTTTTATGAAAGCATCTAACACGTTTAAAATTCTATATGGGACATTGCACACCAGAATAAAAGATCAATGTAGAAAGCAAGTTGGACATCCAGTTGCATTTTCTTTTTATTGCGAGAATCGCTTTTTAAAGACAATAAACGTTCTTTGTGAATGGAAAATGCCTTTCGATGGATTAGATAATAGTTTAATAATCAAACATTATCTAGATTGCTCCGGTGTTAAAACAGGTAGTTAACAACAATTTACCAGAGATCGAGCAAAAAAATGGAGGAGAATCCTTGAATGTTGGCGAAAAGAAAGTCGCATCAAAGGTTCAATCCAAAGACACATTTTTTCTGGGTTATTGCGTTAGTTGCATCAAAGACTGAAAGAACAAAAACTGATTTCTGGCTTTTTGGCTTGCGAAATATCTCCATTCAATAAAGATGGTCTTTATTGAATGGAGATATTTCACGATGTTGTTGGTGAAAAGGTTAAAGAAATCTATGGTTTACCATTGTTGAGAAAATGCTAAAAGTTAAAAAAAAATTTAAAAATTAAAAAGAAAATTTATAAATTAAAAAAAAGATTAAATCTAAATGCAAAGTTTTAAAAACGCAAAAATTCTAAATTGCATTTTCGCAATTCGTTATTTTCTGCGCATTTATTTGCCAAAGCGTCGTTGTTCCGCATCACTTTATCTTTTACTGTTAAACAGGTGGTCAAAAAAGGGCTCAGCTGCAAAACTATTTATGGCTGCAAGATGAGATTTAAAACTTTCATGCCCAATTAATAATCTATAAATATATTTGTTTATTTTACTCGTGCATCTTGATATATAGAAGGGCCCGAGGCCTTTGAGCTTGGCCGTTGCCTGAGGGGAGAGAAATAGGAAGCTCACTTCTCCATTCTTACCGCTTGCGCTTAATATATCCAGAGCTCGCTTTAAACCCTGGATTTTTTGCTTATAAAGCATGTGGTTTAACCGCTACGCCACGGACGGACAATCCCGGGCTAGTCTGATCCTGAAACCAAATATATTTTTTCAAATAATGTAATCTTAATATTATTTAAACTTTTATTGATCTGTTTAAAATATGTAGCTTTTTATCTTTATTTTTATTAAATTAGTTGTGGTATATCTTATATTTTGCAGGGAATGAGAAAAGAACAAGATACTCATGTCAATTCTTCAACTCAAAACCATCTTTCAATGGCAATATCAAAAGTGGTTGCACTTGAAAATAAAATTATGTTAAATGAGAAAGAAATGGAAGCAAAAATGACCATTCTCAAAAATGAAATGGTAAGAATGTAATTTAAATAAAAAAACTGTTTCAAATTAAATAAAAAATCTAAAATTATTTAACAAAAAAATATGTGCAACAAAAAACTATTTACTCACTGCGACTAGCAAAAAAAGTGGATAACTAAATATATTTTGTAAATTAATTTGATGGTTGTAAATTCTAGATAACGAAAAATATTTTAGCAATATTGGGATAATCAGAATAAATGCAAAATGATAAAAAATAAAATTAAAAAAATAATAATAAAAGTCCATCTACGCTCCAAAACAAAACATTTTTGAGAATGTATAGTTTAAAGAATATAAAGAATGTATAGTAGGGCTGTTCAGTATGCTGATTTGTTTTCAGAATATTGCTAAATGAAGTTTTTCCAATTCGACTTTCATATTGTGGTTCAAAAATATTTTTTACTAAACTGTGTTATTTACCCTGAAGTTCCTCAAAGCCCCCAAACATTTGACAGATAAGTAACATTATAAAGAAAAAAATTTTTCAGTTTGTTATCCTGGTACTCAAAACAACAAAATTTTATAAAAATTTAAAAATTAAAAAAAAAACAAGATAGAATAGGCAAAAAAAAAAGAAGAAATTAACATAGGTAAAAAAATTATCTTAGCAATATTAAGAACTAAGCATTTTTGAAAATATATAGTAAAATATTACAACTAATTTTTTTTTTCATTCGAAAAAATAGAGATGTTAATTTTAGTTCAGCATTTATGGGATTTCTAAATCTGCAAATATAAAAAAAAATTCTTTGGGTGGTGGGCGTTATTTTAAACAGACTTAAAATATCAACAAAACAACTTAAAATATCAACACTAATTAAAGCTTTTAGTTCTTCTGCGGACAAACCGGGACAATCGCAGCCCTATATATAGTTGAATTTGTATTTTATATTTTTCAGAATATAAAAAACACATCAAGTTAAATAGAAGTTTGTTATTTATTACTAACTCGTATTACGGGATGCTTACTGCTAGTTTATTATTTATCATTTGACAGTGGTTCTGATAATACCAACATTTGGTAGCTAAAACGTTTTTTGTTATTTTGAAGTTAAAACCGGAAAATTATTTTCTGCAAAAATTAAGTTCTTGGTTTTGTAGATATTTAAAAGGGGTAAAACTAAATTTATATTGTGGAAATTAATTTAAAGTGGCTCAACCCTAACAATATCGAGGAGCCCTTTCAATATTGTGGAAATTAAATTAAGGAGGAGTCTATCAGTATTGCGGAACCCATTAATATTGTGGATAATAGGTGGCTCAACCCTATTATTATTGTGGAAAATAATTTAATGGTTTTAACTTCAAAATAACTAAAACATTTTAGCTATCTAATATTGGCATTATCAGAATAACTGTCAAATGAAAAAAAAAGTTAAGATAGATAATAAGATAATAGTAATAAATTAGTAAGCAACCCTAAACAGAGAGGAGACAGACTATAATCATATCTTATGTTATTGTTTTTAATGACAAAGACAAAAAAAATATTAGCTTAAAATAGCTATAGCCAATTAACCATAAAAAAAAGGCTTTTCAATGTTACTACTAAACAAAGTTATTTATGCCTCAAAAGTTTAGAATTCTAATTTCTTCATTCCAATTTCTTCCAAGTTCTTCATAACTGTTAAATAATGATTAACTCAGTAAACTTCATATCATATAACTCAGTAAACTTCATATCATTTACTATATTAAAACCATGTTTCAACTGTAATACAAACTAATAAAGCAATGACAACTAAAAAAAAAAAACATTTACTTTTAGGATAATTATAATCAGTTACATAAAAAATTTAATAAAATTGCTCATAAAAAAATGTAGTAACTAATATTAGAATTAATATATATAACAAATCTGAAAATAGTCTAATTAATAATTATCACACAAATTGATAATAAAAAAATTATTATAATAATCTTAAACTTATCAGTCGTTTTAACATAGAATATCTGAAAGGAATGAGAAACAAAAAGTTGAGTAAAACAAAAAAAAGATATAGGTAAGGTAAAATTTCAAGTAAAATATATTAACACTTATCTAATCGGTCCAAGAAATTAAAATTGGTTATTTAAAAAAAAAGGATATACAGCTTAATGAATTCTAATATTTACATTTTCAATGTATTTTTAAAGACCTAAGTAAATAAAAAAACTATAACAAACCCTGGTCTAACGTTATGATTGTTTCCATGGTTACTTGCATTTTCATGTTAGGCATCATATTCCATACTTCATCCTTTGGTTATTTCTAGAAAAGCAAGGTACGGCTGTTCACTTTTAACATATGCATCAGCAGCATATTGCTGAAATAGTTTCTTGCCATAATTTATTGAACAGAATTTTTGTCTTACTGAAAAATCATTGTTGCAAAACTGAGATAATTTAACATGATTTCTAACCAGTGTTGCATGTTCAGGGTTGCACACCAATAATGCCATCTTTTGGAAAAAAAAGTTAATAAACCGTAGGATCTAAGTTAGCTGACATACTTGATATAACTTTTAAATGACCTTTTGGGTAAAAGGCTTCCCGAAAAGCAGGTGGAGCAACATCTTCTCCAAGGAATACAAGTGCAACTTTACTAACTATAGCTTGCAAATAAAACATTAATTTATTGCATGCAAAGATGATAACTATGTTATTGCCAAAATTTAGTGCTGCAATTGGGTCAGAGATTTACAGTTAATAATGTTTAGGAAATATCTTGATCTGGCCAAAGATTACCTACATAATAAAAAACTTATTTTAAAAACCGCATATTTTAAAACATGGCGGCCTATGATTCATAGGTTAAACCAAATTTTCAGTGAATAAAGCAAAATAAATAAAAGTGTTATAAATATATCTAATATTTTTTTAAAAATTCATATCGGAATTACGATATAAAAAACTTTTTGTAAATAATGCAGAAATAGTAAAAATGGAAGCAAACTTCCTATTGATTGTGGCAACATAGTAAATCTATTTGATCAAGAGATTTTTTAGCACAACAATACTGACAGATCTAATTCATTTCTCCTTAACTTTAAAAATTTAAAAAATTTTAATAAATATATATTCAGATACCTTAAAAAGAACATAACACAACATTCTTTTGACAACTTCCGACAGAACTTTTTTTGTCTTTATCTTTTCGTTATTATTTTTTCTAAGCGAAAATATACATATAGTCTATATTATAGATACAGAGAAATATAAAATATAATGAAATATACGTAAATTTATGCATATAAGCTTACATGTCTACAAACAACAGTCATATTTTATTTAACTTTTTATGTTAAATACATAAATACAATTCCAACTCAAAATAAAACTGAATAGCAAGCTGTGGAAATACAGTATTGAAATATTCTAATATAGAATTAATCAGAATCAATTTGACTGTCTGAAAAAGTTTACTTTTATTAACCCTTCTTATAACAAAAAATAACAATAAAGTAACTAATAAGCAATTCAACTCTTTTTAGTTGCTATAAAAAAAAAAAAAAAACCTGCTTAAAATTATTTTAAAAAAGACAAAACTGAACCAAAAAGAAATTGCACAGTACTAAAATTGTCAGTACTAATAAAAAAAACTATTTTACCAGTCTTTGTGTAGTTTACCTTTCTAGTTCTAACTTCTTCCAAAAAAAAGTAAATAGGCTATAAAAATTAGTAAAATAAAAACAACCAACCAAAAACAAACAAACAAACAAACAAACGGTAAGTTAAATTTTTATTGTAAAATTGAACAATGAACAACATCAATTCTTCTTAAAACTAAAAACTTATCTGCTCTAATTTCCTTGCAGACCTTGCTTGAAAGACCGCATGGAATATAGAACCGCGAATAGAAAAGCCTAGAAACTACTTTAAAATGACGTAAATTGACCATTATATAACTATTAAATTACGGTGTTAGCCAAATCAATGATATACTTTATAACCAGAAGTCTAACTTGCGGGATTTTATTGGGCAAAAAATGAAGCCGCTTTTTTTTGTTTATAACAATAGTCCACCATTTGTAAAAAGGGCAAAAGCTCACGCCGAAGTGTATAATATAAGTTAAAAATGCAAGTCAAAAGTTCCCAATAAATTAAAAATAATTCAAAAACAAATTTTTATAATTATAATATACTTAAGAACGTTTTTTTATGAGCCTATGTTTATTAAAAAATATTTTAATTCATAAAAATGCTTCAAAAATGCTTGCCTGTTTTTTCACTTATCTATTTATAAATTTAATTCCTTTTTAATCGAAAATAAACTAAGAAATTATAAATTATTATTTTACAAGTATTATAATTTCCGCTTGACGCTTTTACGTAATTAGTATTTAAATTTAAAATACGTTTACTTCATTTAAGTAAAGAAAAGTTAAAAATATTTGTTTACAAATTTAATCCGCCATTTGTCAAAACGGCAAAAAGAGGCTTTACTTTTCGAATCGAAGTTAGGCATCAAGCTATATGATATATCATTTAGCCGAATTCATTCGACGCGGTCTGCACACTAACGTTTACGATGTAGGAAGAGAAATAAAAATGGTAGCTTCTCAGTTTGATAAAGTATCAATAAGTGTTCTCTATCTTAATATCTATACATTGTCTGGCAAGATTTTTAAAACGCTTTATTTGTTTTTTTTTTTGCTTTATGCTTGTAATAGTTTTAAATCAAAAGATTCAAATGGTCTACTGAAATACTATCGTTAATAAAGATCAGAAAGTGAACAAAAAACCTAAATCAAGTTGTTTAACACAAGCTTACAAAGAGAGATAAAATATAATTAATTTGCCAGACATTATTATTCCAGTAAAACAATATGAAAAAAGACGCGAAAAAAACTGAACAGCTAAAATAAAACTTAAATCAATCGTAAAAACAAAGTGATATGCTGAAACAAAAATATAATTCAGCAAATAGAAAATTATATTTGTAAAAATTATAAAAGAAACCTTTCATACATACAAGTTCGAAAATAAATTTTTCAAAAATGTTAAAATTGCTTTTATCTCGAAAAAATTACAATGGGAACAAACTTTAATTTTTTTATAAATTTTCTTTATGGTTTTAATTTTAACATAACAAAACCAGATTGAAAAACTTGACTTTTAACATAACAAATTAGATTGTAAAACTTTTTTAATTTAAAAATGTTTGATGTATTGGTCTCAAGCAGGCATGATTAAAAAACGTAAAGTTTTGCATCTGCACACTCAGTCTTTAGCTGGGATTGAACATAACATTGAAGAAAATTTTCTACTTGTTGTTCATGACTCAAAACAAACTTGAGTTTTCTTGTCTAAAAAACTTCATAATGGACCTATCAGGGTCACATATCTTTATCAGGGCTACAACCATATTTATTGTTGATTAGACTATTAAAATATAGATATTTTTAAATGTTATACTTTAAAAAACATTCCAATATGTTAAAATTTTTTAAAAGTTTCCCAAAAAAACCAAGTAAATAAGATTGTCACCTAGCTCTAATTTTAGGTTTTCTGTAATCATGCCACTGTTTTGTGTTTTGTTTTATGCGTATGTAATTATTACCACATCATTTTAAAGTCATGCGGTTACAAAGGTTGATATTTAAAATACCAGTATTAAAAAGCTCTCTATTAATGAAAAATATTCTTTGCCTTTTAAAGCGTCAAGTGCTTTGTACATTCGTATTTTCAGTGTTATTTCGGATGAAATTAGTAACATTTTTCCTATTATTTTTAAAAAGTTATTTTTTCCTAAAGTATTATTATCATTTGAATCTTCTGTAAGTTTATTGATATAGAAGTCAATGTTTTTCATTTTACTGTTATCTATGTGAAATATAATTGGGTCAAGTAACGAGGTATTAAAACAAATAAATCTTATGAAACAAAGGCAGTTCTTTGTGAGTAATTATTATGTAAATGTTGACAAACAGATGATTTGCGTTCAAATTTTAATTTTATTAGTACAAAATAAACACGTTACAACTAAACAGCCATTTTTTTAAAGTCTTATTTCAATTTTTAAACAATTAATGATACATTTTCTAAAAATAATTTAGCTCTGAATCTGCTGATAAAGCAATTTTGTCATCTCTTTTATTTATTTTTTTAGGATACAGTTAATTTTTAAAAATGGTTACACTTTGTAACTGTTCTGTGCAAGATAGAGCCTAAATCTTTTCTTTTATAGTTTTCATTGCAGTTAGTATTTTATCATTATTGTGTTTTAAAAAATACAAAACTAAAAGTAAGCAACCGGGACACAATCTTCTTGAACTCATATGACAACTGCAATGTTTTCTAGATTAAATCAATCAAAAAGTAACTGATCTCAAATAGTCACTATATAATTTTATACTCTTCGATTTAATGCATGTAACATTTAACAAGGTAACTATTTTATTTTGCAACTTTGCAGTTGTTTTTATGCTTTTTCAGGTCCGCAGTTCCCTTCCTTTTTATTGTCACAATATCTGTAAACGATATCTTCACTAATTTTCTTATAGAAAAAACATCTTGTTTGATGACCATTCAGCTATAATTTTAGGTATTTCAATTGAGACTGCATTGAAAATACATGTTTGCTATTCAATAACAATATTCAATAGCCAAATAGGCTTCACTTTATTATAACGTAAATACGTTTACGTTTTGTTTTGCAATTTCTTGAAAGTACCACATAAGACTCTTTCTCTATCTTTTTCAACAATTTACGTTTTTAATCATGGTAAATTAGGAACTAATAGCAGCAGGAACAGTAATATTTAGTTGATTTTTTTAAATAACAAAGTTACTATCTTTACTTTTTCCTCTAAATCAAATTAATTTCGAGACCAGGCTTCCGAAGTAAATTTGGCAAACTAAAATTAAGAAGTATATATACGCGTCAATTTTTTTATGAACAAAACATTTTTAAGAATGTCTAGTAGAATGTGTCAACTTTTATCCTTTTTCTTAATTTTAAAAAGCAGTAAAAAATTATTATTAAAAAAGATCAAATTATCTTATTAGTTTTAAAAGAATAATACATTTAGTATAATAAACTTCAATACAGCTCCATTTAATAAAAAAAATATAATAAAAAAATTCATGAAAATTGCGCCTTAAAGATCGTCCATAAATTATGTAACGCAAACTTTCAGAATGAACAAGACAAAAAAAATCAAAAGTTTTACCTCGCAGTCTTAATTTAAAAAAAAATCAAAATAGCCCATTCGGTTTAATAAAAATTGCCGCGTAAAAGGGCTTAATATTTCTCCTACTTCTGTATTTTTAAAAATAAATTGCCTTGCGTAAATTATAGACGATCTCTTAGGTGAATTTAATAAGCTTATTAATGGTAGGCATTACTCTTTATTTAAAACATATTGTCATAGACTCTTAAAAAGGCGCATGTTAAAATATAGTAGTTTGTAAATAAGAATATTGATATGATAATATTGGTTCTTAGTCTAAAGTTCTTATTAAGTTTAACTATGATATCATTATAACTATATAATTTCATTGTAATTTGTTAAAAACGGGTATTGTTGCAAATTTCCTCATTATACTCTAAAATTTTGTCCCCCTGATTTTTGCAATAGACATTCAATAATTTATTCACTAAATGTATGAAGTGTGCAGATTTCTTTTAGAGGTTTCATTGTTAATGCAGCAGCTTTTATTTTCAAATTTTAGTTGTTTCAATTGAAATAAAATATGCCATTGTCCATTCTATCAGAAGTGATAATTTGAAAGTATATAAATTGAAACCACTTGATAACTTGAAAGTAAATCATTTAAAAACATTTGGTAATTTGAAAGTATATAATTTAATAATTTGAAAGTATATCATTTATAATCTAATAGCATTTTTCCAACTTATTCAACTATAAGATGTCTGAGGAGTAGTTTATTAGTGATCATTTGTTTGTTAAATACCAATAAACTTTTAAATGATTTGAAATATAATTTCTTTACTGTTTCTAACAGAAGAATATTTTTTGCATGTTTTCGTATATTTGTTTCAACTAAAACAAAAAGATATGCACTAAATAAATGGTTGAAATAAAAGTGTTTACGATGTAAAAACGAATCATTTGTTGGGCTGTAAAAGATTAAATCTATATTTTTAATAAAACTCAATTAAGGTTGCTACATTTATGAGTTGCTTTAAATAAATATTTACCTGATCAGAAGTTTGATGAAAAATAAATTTATAATATACTTCTACCTATTCACCCTGCCCACACAACTCAGAAAAAAATTGCGCTTGATTTCAGCTGGGTGTTTAAAACCTTTTGAAACAAAAAGAATAACACGTGCAAAGGACGGTTTCCATCCCATGAAGTTAACTGTTATGACAAACATTTAAAACATTTATGGTTTCACCGGTTATGTTTTCACGGAAAGGTTGTATTATATTATATTAAATTTTCGTAAAGAGTGTGAAGCCAGTGACAAAAGTACACGACATTCAAATTTGACTTAAAAACCTCAAAAAACATGTGCTAAACTCGAGCAAAACTATCCGAAAAATAAACGTGTTTTTGGTTCGTTACAAACAAGCGTCTTTACAGGTTTTAATTACGAAATGAAAGTATATGTGGCGGCTGGGTAGTAATACCTAATGCCTAGTTTTTTTTTATATTTTTTTTTGTGTTTTTGTTTTTCTGCAGATTCGGAATCTCTATAAAACATTTAACCAAAATAAACTCAACTTGTAAAATTTGAGAGACAAGAAAAAAAACGACGTACTCTGAGGTCACATTTCTTTTCTAACATTTTTCAAAAGACTTCATAAAAACTCTGATTATGTGCACAATAAATTAAATTCAATATTTAATATGTTGAGTTTTCATATATGGTTAATAAAGTAATAAAAATGACCGCATGGTTGTTTTTATAACTTATTTAACTTAATCTTTTCTTAAACGAAATTACCAAAAAAAAAATCCTCATTATAATCTTTATTATGTAATAATTTTATATTTTTTATTTTAAATAATAAAACATATCTAATTTTTTACTATTTTGCTGCTGTTTATTTTTTTTTTTTTTTTAATTTAAGTTTCAATTACCCATTAAAAATTTTTAGATTGTTTAAAAAACTACAAGTATAACGAAGCTCGGTGATACTTAATTGTCTACTGCATAGGTCTAAATTTCCATTATTGTCATAATACTTTATTATTACTTTCACAAACGATTTAACTTTACCTTCACAATCCACTAATAAATTTAACTTAAAAACTTGAAGTTTACTGTGTAAAATACAAGCGTTAGAAGATGTATCAATAACTAACGCACGAAAACAATTTTTTCATGTAAAATACAAGGGTTGACAATACTCGAATTTCAAAACTTTGCTTAGAAAAACTTTGTTGTTACAAAACTAAAGTTAACTCTAACATACTTATCACCTTGAACTTTACCTAGCGAACCAGCATACATAGGTACATAAACGTCATAAACGCTTGGATATGGGACTTATACGGGTACCTCAGCGGGATCCCAGAGAGGATTATCGAGGGCCCTGTATGGGAGCTATATGAGATACGCGCTCGAACGTCCATCTGAGTCCTAAATGTTTCCTATTTTCGCTTTTACTGTTCCCAACCGCCTGCAGCAATCCTAAAAATATCAAATTTTTTTATTTTCTTATGAACAATATCCATTCTAATATCCATATTATCCATTCTAATGTTCATAATACGTATCTTAATATGTATTTATTTTTATTCCTTTGCATAATGTGCATGCAAATTAACGATAAAAATCATAGATTTCTATATATTAACTGTTCATGTATTTGTACAATTTATAAAATGATTTATTATGCATTTTTTTTTTTTCTTTTTCTTTTTTTTTCTTTTGTTATTCACCTCCCCAAAGCCGAGAAGGCCACTACAGTGGAGGAGGCTACTTAATAGTGGTTATAACCCTCTCTCAACTCTATAACTTCGAAACACGAACCTTGACGAACAAGGCCGCTGCGCAAATAAACAAGTTAAGCGCGGTACTACCAGGGACGTGGCGGGGATTTATTGTGCATATATTAAAATGTTGCTTCTATTGCAGGGTATTTTAATAACTTCTTGGTTTGAGGGGGCTGTAAACTTTGCAGAGTCATAAAAACCAATCACTAAGTGATTTTTGCATGAAGTTTGAAATTTCTCAATAAATTTAAAATTTATTTATTTTTTGTTTCGAGGCCCGGATCATCGCAATTTTTTGGAAAGTATCGTTATTTAATATTAACATGAATATAAATATTTAGAATTTTCTCCATGTCAAGAAGTTAGCTATTCTAATACCAAAAATTGGCTCCGCCAACCATGCTGTACACTCTCAATTAAAAGATGTTATTTACACTAAAATGGTGTGCAGCATGGAAAACACCAAAAACGGTGTTGAATTATAATACACCGGATGAAAGTTAAATAATTTAACTATTAAAAACACCGCTTCGGTGTATTCGTAATGATGCAAACCTTTTTACAGCTAATTTACATTTTTTTGGTGTTAATTTACTCTGTTTTGGTGTATTTCATGCTGTGCACCTTTTTAGTGTCAATTTACATTACCTTGGTGTTAATATACACCTTTTTAGTTTATTTCATTCTGAACACTTTTTTAATGTCTATTTAGACTGTTTTGATGTATTTCAGGCTAGTTTTAAATAAAATAAATTTTTTAAAAATTAAAATACACATGTCCTACTAAAATACACAACCTTCTATTCAGCTTTAATTAAAAAAAATTGAAAGCTAGTTGAAAAAACGCATATTCTGTCGAATAGAAAAACTTTCTCAAAATATTTTAATTATTGCGCTCTAAATTTTAGGTTATAAATATGGTGTTTTTAGGTGTTTCCATTTCCTTGACCAGCCAACAAAAGCTTGAGAAAAAAAGGTTTTTTATCATATATGAAAGCAGCATTTCCGAGCAACAGCAATTGTCCATCATTTATTGAAAAGATATAGGAAAGATGCAATATCTAAATGGTCAGTAAAAATATGATTTTATTACTGCTGCTGTAGTTTCATGGAAGATACCTAAAGCAATAACGACATTTTGATAGTAGTTGCTAGGATGGGCAATTTTATTATTTATTTTTTGGAGCTTTTTCTATGTTTGATTACAGCAGACTGTCCTTTTCTGTAAAATCATGAAATATTTTTCATGATATTTCTCCTAGTTGAACATGAATTTCATCATTAAAAGCTGCAAAAATAAGTTCTGGAAAAATAAAACTTTTTTTTAATTAGTAAGTTGTTTCGAATGTTTTTAATTAGATGCACTGTCTCAAAGAATAGGTAATTTTTGATGATTTTACATTAATAAAAGAATCATCTGGTTTATCACCGTGTTTTTCAAGCAACTTTGAAAAAGAGGGATCAATTGAAGCATTTTTTTTACATCTGGAACATTAAAACTATTTTTATTGAAGATTGAATCAGTTTAAAAATTTCGGTCTTCAACCAATCACTGTTTAGTTTTATAATTGGAACTGCTTTGATGACTCAAGAAATATATTTTTTCAAACCAACTAACATAAATAAAAATTTTAAAAAATTTTCTTCACTAATCCCAATTACATTTCACCATTTCCAATTACAACTTCACCATTCAGCACCATTCAGCACATTTTTGCAAGTACATTTTATTAAAAATTATTATTATTATTTTTAAAAAGCTCCCATTTTCATATAACAACTCCAAAGCTTTCATTTATTCAATTTTACATACTTTAATCTTGTCTGACAGTGATATTGGCGGAAGTGGGATAACCTTCTACAGTAAATGATAAGTTTGAATTGATGTGTAAAGCAACATCAAGCCAAATTGAAGAGTATTTAAAGATTAAATTTGATTTTTTTTATTTGATGACTTCTAAGTTCTTCAAGATTAGAAGGCTATTCTTTTTCACTGCTAAATTGTAAACTGCAGCTTTCAAGCATACACCTTCTCTAAAACATACAATGGTGGTATACTCTGAAAAAAGATATTTAAAAAAACTGGAAAATTACTATAAAAAAGTTTGGTAAACATTTTTGTCAATATAAAAACATTCAGCAACGTTAGGTATGCGTAGTTCATTTTGAATAATTTTATGGAATACGACACAATCATTAAATTTGGAAAATAAATATCCTGTTGCTGAATCAGTAACTGTTAGATAATTAAAGATCTTCAATAACATCGTTTGATAAAAACTTCTGATATAAATCTTCTTGAAGAATTCTTTTAGTTGATAATTTTCTTTGATCAAACATAAATGTAAGTGAGACTGTTGTTATGCTAGCCGGGCTTATTGTAGGGATAAGCTTCAGATTATATAGTAAACGAAGTCGTTTTGCTAAAGCTCCTTTGCGTATTAAATTTTCATCAAAATGTTCTAAGCAGATTGCAGATGATTTAACGACAATTCAGAATTTTCTGTTAACAAATCTGACTAAATATATTTTCTGTCAACAAATCTAAACTTTCTCAAATCATCATCTTTTAGAAAGTCAAAAACTGGGACTACTTCACCGCCATTATAACTAGAATTGCAGCAAACAACACAGAGTTTATTAATCATAATTACTTAAAATATCCAAAAAGTAGAAAACAAATAACAATACAAAGTTTGGTGAAGTTTCGTGGAGATCTCTATTAATAAAACGCACAAATTTTTATTCAGTCCCAGATTTATATACTTAAAAATGTATAAAATAATTAAAATATTCTGAGAAAGTTTATGTATCCAATAAAATATACATTTTTTTAAATAGCCTTTTATTTTTTTTTTAATTTAAACAGAATAGAAGACCGTGCACACTTCACAAAATGTAGTAATGGGCCTTACTACAAATTACTTCTAAAATTTTATCACAGATTGTCAGTATAAAGACCTTGGGAGTTGCCTTGCGGTTTTTTAAAAATTACAAATTCACCACATTTTGAGATAATTATCTTTTTATTTAAAAAAATGTATTCCCAATGTCCCTAAACGCTGTCCTACCGAAATTCCATGGTACACTTTTACTCTAACAAAATTTAAAACGGAAATAATAAAAGTGATTTTAGAATTTTAAAAGAATGTCAAGTTTGGCTACAATTTGGCAATTTTATTCAATCCTATATAATGTTAAACAAATAAAATCCAACCAATTACATTATTTGATTCTGTGAACCAAAATAGTACTCGTTTATTATTTTATTTTAAATAATTCATCAATATAAATCAAAACATGTATTTTATTAAATCAAATTTTATTACAATTTATTTTTAAATTGAATAGCTCATAAGTTAAAAAACTGTTAACATCTCAGAAAGGTTGTTGAATCATTTTAGATTGTTAACGGTAAAACAAAAAAACAAACTTTTTGTTGGCATGGCTGTATTTTTTGGCCCTCTTAGCAACTTAAATTTGTTTTAATGTTGTTTTCATTTTAGCATCAGCTGATTCTGAATATTGTTCACAAAACCTTACAATGGGTAGTGATTGAACTTTCCATATTACCATCAGTACTTTACCCAAAACCTGGTTACAGTACTCCTGCAAAGTTGCACAACTCACCTCTAAATCATTAGGCTCTTATTTCAAAGGTTGGTTTCAGATTGTTCCCAAACGTATTGTAGACAACCCTGTCAAACTTTCTTTTCTGAAAGAGAAGATTGGATATTTTTTGGGCCAATATAAATCAATATAACTCTACTTATGTTTCCTTCAAAACTTCCTTTAAGGTACTATTGACGCAATACATTTATCTCACTTTAAGCTCTAACCAAATTAAAATGATACATTAGGCCAGATGGTTAACCAAACCCATCAACGTGTCTAGCTCTGAAGGAGGTATAACATCTAGAATTAATCTATCATCATCTTTTTGAAGAAGACATGGGCAGACAACATTTTTAAAGTACGGCATACTCTTGTAAGGATAACAAGCATCTACATATTGTTGATACCAGTGTTTAAGGTTCTAAAAGTTCTAGGGCTTCCAGACTCAAGACTTGACTCACCCTTACACCAAATAAATGTAAAGTTTCCCCTTTGACATGAAACTCCAATCAGAATAATGATTAACTTCATATCTGATGACAGTGAAAATTTTCACGTTTATAATTGCATTAAATTTATAATCTTTGATTGATTTGATTGAGTTTTGGCACCACTGTATTTCCCTGACATGATCTCTCATCTTCAAATCTATGCATATCTGGATTGAACAAGCTTGCAATTATTTTTAATGACCCAACACAAGAATCAATTCCTATTCTTACTAAAGTGGTTGTTGCAACCTGATAACAATATTCTATAAAAAATTTTCAAAATTCTGACAAATCTCTGAGAGAAACAAGATCTAAATAATAAACACTATTTACCTCAGTCATTATTGATTTACTTTTCTCCTCCATGAAAATGCTATAAAAATCATTAAGAAGTTTGCACAACTAATTTTTCTTCCATGTTTGCTTTTAACTCCATACCATTCTTTCTTAATTCTTCCACATTTGGTTCAAACTTCATACTAATATATCCTACTTAGGCTTGGACTGGGAAATCTTTACTATGTTTGAAGTTTTTTCAGAGTAATATGTTTTGCTTTTTCGTGCTTAACTTTAAGAGTAACGGTGATTTGTGCACCTTCTGTAGATAGTTTAACTTTAGTTCAAATATGTCTTCATCCACATATATTTGCTTAAGCATAGAAGACACTACATTTTTTTGATTATTACTTTTAGTTTGCGATGCTAGCTTTACAAGATTTTTGGACTCTAGGCCTGGTGAGTACTAATGACCTTTGCGTCTGCATATCTGCATAAAGCATTTGGAGCAAACTTTTAAGTTCTTTGAACTAGCTGGGGCTTTCTTTTTGTAAAAATATTTATCCTTGCCTTTTTCACAACTTGTACAATTTTGACAGTCTCTGTTGGTTACAAATGAATGTGAACTATCTTTGGTCAACTTTCCTGTGAACTTTTTGAATATATAATTACCTCTTTTTCTTAAAAATATATATATGCTGTTTGGACACAGTCAGTTAGGAAAGATTATTCACTAGATACTCTAAACTTGAAAGCAGAGGAATTCAACTTTTTTTGTAGCAGGGCTGAATAGGTCTCTTATAAGGGGAAGGATGGGGGGGGGGATAGGGGCATCCGTATTACTTTTTGTTGTATGTGTTTTTTGTTGCATTTGTTTATATATATATATATGTATATATATATATATATATATATATATATATATATATATATATATATATGTATATATATATATATAATATGTATATATATATATATATAAATGTATACAAATATATATATATATATATATATATATATATATATATATATATATATATATATATATATATATGTATATATATATGTATATATATATATATATATATATATATATATATATATATATATATATATATATATATATGTATATATATATATATATATTTATATATATATCTATATATATATTTATATATATATAGTGCCTTCCCGAACTGAGGGTATAGGGGTGTCCCACCCCCAAAGCTGTTATTTATGCATTAGAGTTGTTACATTTCTGCATTTAGCATTTCAGTTGGCCACCACCACACCCTTTTCTTGTATATCACATATAACTCTCATAAACGTTAATGGTCTCAAAAAAATTATAATCACTGGGGACGCCCTGATTAGAGTTTCATATAAATAGGTAGTCCTTACTTACACCTATTTTTTGAGGCCAAGTTATTTGATAAGTATTGAAAAAGTAATGAAAATTTCAGTAAAGAAAAACTTTATTTTGACCACAGTTTCTTCAATAAATCCACATATCAAAAAATCTGTGCTAAAACTGTCATAACTTTTTGAAAAATTTTTCGATTTGATAATTTTTTCACCTTTAAATTACTGTATTATTCTATTTTCCAATGATATGGTAGATTAAGGTAATATGAGCACCCTAAGCAAAAATTTGAATATTTTTAAAAATAATTATGCTGGATCCAAAATTTTTGCAAATAAACAACTTTTAGGGATCCCTACTCATGATCCACTTAGTTATTTGGACATCCAAAATTTTTTCTTAAAAGTACTGAGGTTTTAAAAAAGTAGCGAAGGTGCTCATATTATCTAGACCATTTGAAAATATGAGCACTTTAAATTAGCTTAAAAAATAACATTAACTATGTAAAAAAATACCAACCTGACAATTAGAACTAATTTTTGGAATATAATGATTTATGCATGCTCATATTACACAAAAATTGTATCTTTAAATAAAGTTAAAACTAAGTAGTCTGGGTAATAATTGCGCTTTTTTAAAACCTCTGTGTTTTTAAGACAAAATTTCGTGTGCCCAAATATCTTAGTGGATCATGAGTAGGGATCCCTAAAAGTTGTTTATTCGCAAAAATTTTGGATCCGGTATAACTACTTTCGAAAATATTCCAATTTTTGCTTAAGGTGCTCATATTACCCTAATCTACCCTATATCGTAACGAAGACCAAGAATATTCTTGTTCTTCGTTAATACTATATAGTGCTGTTAGTTTAGAAAGTTCTATCAATTAAACAATTTATATAAAAACTTATTTATAAGAAAATGAAGTAAAGCTTTAAAGCCTTAACAAATAATCATAAAAATAATTAAGTAAGAAAAATGATTAGAAAATAGTTAAAAGGAATCTTTATAAAGAGGGTGAAGATGTGTGGTTGTATCTCTTCTTTCTTTGTGATTAATTAGTTGTTGTATAATCAAGTCAAGTTTTTTTTTCATGAAAAACGGTTGTTATTGTTTTACTTAAATAGAGCTATGTTCAAGAAAGATATTTTCTTTCTTTCTTGAGGTAAAAGATATTGATGATTGTTTGTTGTTTATGTAATACAAGAATAAAAATGCGCGGTTTTCAGTTGAGAAAGAAGCAAAAATCTTATCTCTGTAATGTTTGTAAAATACTTGTTTTTTAATAACAGATGCTAATGGTGCGCCCATAACAACGCCATCGATTTAGTTATAAACTTGTTTTTTAAAATAGAAATGCGTTTGGGCTTTAGTGAAAAAAAAGAGCAGGACGTATATGTTTACAGGACGAGAACCTGTAGAATAAATTTTGTTTTAATTCAAATCTACAGTTTTGTTAGAAATATACTCTCCTTAAAGTCAATTTTAAAGTAAATATATTTTTAAAAGATTGGTTTATTTGAGGCAAAGCTTTGAATTGTATAACTAAAAAATAAGTGGAAAAATATATGAAAATTCACGAAAACAATATAAAAAGTGTAACAAATAGTATCCACATTTGGATTGCACAAGCTCTACACTTTGTGCAACCCAAAATATTTGAATTTGATTCAGAAATTATGTTTTTCTTGTCAGAAATTTTCAATTAAACAATATCAAGTTGAAAATCTTAGACATTATTGTTTTATCATTGTTAGAAAAAGTGAATAATTCACTCTGGTTCATATTGAAAAAATTTTAATTATATGTTTTTTAATCATTTTTTATATATTTTAACTAAATACAGGCTCGTCATACGCAAAACTTAGGAAATAGTTTTAATCAACGTTATTTAATGTTATAAATAAATAAAAAATTATAAAATACTCACACGATATTATGTAACCGGAATTTAATCTTTTTTGTAACAACGGCAAATTGGAAAGCGGGAAAATTAGGAAAAAACGAAAGAAAATTTTTTGATCAAGAAAATTTTTGGTTTGAGATGTTTTTAGAGTTTTAATGATTTGTTTTAGTATATATTTTTATTAAGACATTCAAAGGAACAACTAACTTTTTTTATCAGCAAAAGCAATATCAACAAATTTTTTATCAGCAAAAGCAAAATTATGCACCAAAATATCAGCAAATTTTTTGATTTATTTTATAAAATAACAATCAAAATTAAAGTTACTTATGTTATTACTTGACATTTTCGTACATATTGTTTTCATATTATTTTCGTTATATTTTTGTTTTCGTTATTGTATTCGTATTATATTGTAACCGTATTGTATTTTATTATTGTATACATTACTATATTCGTCATATTGTTTCCTTATATTGTATTAGATATTATCTCGGACATATTATTGAAGATTAAAGAGAGTTACAAAGTATGTTTCATTCCGCGCACTTAATTGCACGGAATGAAACGAAGTATATAAAATATTTTAGAGCACGAAGGGACACAACTAGTAAAAAAATGCAAATTTACTTAAGCAAGAGTCAAATAAGAATAAATTTTGGTTAATGGAATTAGATGATAGCTCGTTTGACCAGCAAACATGATATTATTTGTTAAAAAGGGAAACAAGTTTCAACTTCTCAACGACGAGACAGTGGCTCAGGAATGGTGTTTCTGTGTGCAGAAAGATATTTTTTACTAAATAATATAGTTTAAATGGTACGTGTATGCAAAAAAAAAATTTGAAGAATAAAATATGTAGTTGTAATGCTAAAAAATAAAGATAAGTAAAACTAATGTTTACAACGCATCATCTCATTGTTATGCCATGTTTTACTATAATATGGTATTGAATACAGTCAAATTCTACACCTTTCTGCTATCTCATTTTTGAAACCATTCTCACTAATTGGTCAAAAAAAAAAAAAAAAAGGAAACAAAGATTTAATATAATATTGGATTAAAGACAATATTCTCTTGAAGCACAAGACGTTAAAAAGACGTTTTTTAAACATTGAGAGTGTCTTTTGAAGGTTTAAAAGACGTCTTTTTTAGTTCCCGGACCCATGGAATGTTAGAAACGTATTGCTTGGGATTTTGATATTTGAATGCAAATATATGCGTATAAATGTAAACTTAATATCATTTTTACTTTATTTGTATTGGTTATATATATATTTTGTTATCTTAGTTTTTATTAATATTATTGCGGAATATTTTATATTATGCAGGAAATAAGAAAAGAACAAGATGCTCAGGTCGAATCTTTAACACAAAACCAGTTTTTAACAACATCAAAAGTGGTTGAACTTGAAAAAAAAATTTTGTTGATTGAGAAAGAAATGAAAACAAAAATTACCAAGCCCAACAATGAACAGGTAAGAAAAAATTTTAATTCAAGAATTGTTTGAAATTAAATTAAAAATCCAAAAAAATTTGTCAAAATAATGCAACAACTTAATATTTACGCATCGCGTTAAAATTAATGTTTAAATAAAGTTTAAGGAAATAGCGCAACTGAAAAAAAAAATGAAAAAGTAGAAAAAAAAAACATAAAATAACAAATTTATTTCTTCATACTAAAATCGTTGTTTTTTTGGTATTTAAAAAATAAGGAAAAACTCAATATATTTAATAAGTTAAATTAATGGTTTAAATTTCCCGACAAAAAAATGTTTCAGATAACCAATATCGTGATTATTAGATTTACTGTCAAGTTATAACAATTAAAGTTAGAAAGATAGTATTAGTGCATCTATGCGCCAATTTTTTCTTGTTATTGCATGCTTAGTTAATCTAGGTGGATTAAACTTTATTCATATTTTTATTTATTTTATAAAGAATCATTAATAATACATACCCCTTTAGCTCAACTGGTTTTTAAAGTATTCAACTTAAATCTTTTCAATCTGTCTCATAGCAAACATATTTTAAACTAGTTATTTGTGTAGTCATACGTTAACTGTTTTTGAGTTTATCAATCTCTTTTTGGTAATAAGAATTCCATACAGATGCTGCAAATTACTAGTGCCAATAAACTGATCATGCGCGTAATAATTTCATTAAAATTTTATCTAAACGGCAAAAAGTGTTCTTTATTTAACCAAACATTCTATTGGTTTTTGCTGCAATTGAGTTGATGTGATTTTCCTAATTAACGTTGTTCGATACCATAACACCAAGAACTTTCTTTTGAAATGTTTCTTGCATAACTGGAATATCATGCTGAATCGTATCAAATTTAAGGCATATTAAATAATGACAGTTCAAGTTTGTTTTGCCAATAGACATAATTTAACACTTTTTTTTATTGACGTTGAGTAGCCCAATTCGCTCAATTCAACCTTAATAAAATCTTATTTTAGGCTTGCTGTAGCGTTTGACTGTCCCCGTTATCTCACAATGAGTCCAATATTTTATCCATATGATACTTGACTCAATACATTTTTCGATTTAGAGCTGATCTTACCTAGAATTTTTATTCTTGATACGATCTTTGTCTTTCATTGTTGAAAAAAAAAATTATATAAAGTACGTAATTGATTATGGGGAAAGTGAAATGTTCAAAAACGAACGAATGTGTACATAAAATAGGCAATGGTGGGGCTGTTTAAGACAGCAAGTACGTACGCAATTTGACAATCTCTTGTTTATCTATCTCTCCTAAAACCGGGTTTTCCTTTTTTTTTGAACATAAACATTGAGCTTCACAGTTAAAAAAAGTTTAAAAAATCAGTTGTAAGTTAATAGTAAGGTTTTGAAAAATTGTGGGAAAGTATGTGTATACCAAGCAGCACTAAGACACTATAGGCGTTTTATTTGTATTTTGAACAGATGATATGTGATACATATGTGATACATATGTGATACATATCTGTGATATATTCTGTGATACATAGAACAAATACAACTTTATTATCAATGTCACTGCTTTAATTTGAAAGTTGATAAGCCATAAAGTTTTTGAAGAACCAAAGGCCTTCAAAAACTTTATGGCTTTTTTTAGGTGAAGCTGTCAAAAAAGTAGTTTATTGTAAGTATGAATGTATACCATTTAAAAAACTTTATATAGCTTATATTAACTCTAGAATGCACAAATTGCAATCGGGTTAATTTTATTTTTGTAAAATACAAACGAAACTTAAGATTTTAACTAGTTTGTTACAAGTTTTTTAATAGCAAGTTTACATGACTTCGATACAAATACAATATGGTTTAGTGACTATTTTGACATTTTTATCATTTTTAACATTCACAGGAACATGATATTAAGATTTCTAACAGTTGTCCAAATTACTTACTGATCTATTCAGGTTTTGCTTTTGGGATAAAGCAACTCATCACTGCTGAATAATTAAAATACTAAATATCCACAGTAGGGCATGCACCGCAAATATTTTTTATGGCTTAACACAAACTCCTTTTGAGCAAATGAAGCTGAATCAAATTTTTTAACTTTACAGATTCTTCTTGTCCTTTCCTTATTTTTTCTCATATGTAGGGGGTAAGAGCATTTTTTTTGAAAATATTAAAGTGTAGTCTCAAAGAGTTTGAATTTCGGTAACTGATAAAATTTGCATTTACTTACAAAAAAAATTCTTGCAGCCTTCCTCAAAAGAAAAAAATTGTACTAACTTACCCCACCACGGGGTAAGTTGGCGCAAACTATAAAAATGATTAATAATGCACTATAAAGTGCAAAATTTACAGAAACTTTTTTACTATTCATTTTGGCAAAAAATTTAAGCCAAAAATTTAATATTAGTCTTAGCCGGTACCAAGTATTAGTACGTATAACAGCCAAAACAGTATCCCACTTATTATCCGAAAAAAAACCCTGAAAAATAACTATCTTTAAATTTTTTTGTAAGAGTAAGTTTTTTCAATATTGTTAAAATTTAAAAAAAAAGAAATTAATTTTATAAAAATATTTTATTTTTTTCCATAGGACATGTTATGAGGCAACTTACTCCGTGAAAGTTTTGTCAACTTACCTCAAAAGCCTTTTTTTCAATAATCAGTCTATAGATCCTGAAAAATAGCAACTTTGAAAAAAAATTTGACTAGATATTGTAAACCAATTGTGACTGGAACTTTTACAATAATTTTTTTTTCATGCGATCAACTATTTTCTTTGTAAAGTAAAAAAGAAACGATGTTCCAAAAGTTACGTTTTTGTCCAAAAAACACATAAATTTTATTTTCTCTCATACGCATGTGCGAATCTTAATAATACTATAGTGAATGATGAAATGGTCAATTAGGAAGGTTCTGTGTCATTTTTGTCACTTTCTGATAAAAGGCTCTAAAGATTGACGCAGTTCGTCAACATACCCTTGCGGCCAACTATCGCCGGTCTCCCCTAATCTGAAATTTTTAAAGTTTATTTAATTCGATTATATTTTTATTTACATTTATTAGATTCATTACATTTTATATACATTCATCAGATTCATTACATTACATTCAATTCATTCATTGCATTCATTAGAAATTTCAAATTACAAAGTTAGGTTGTTTGCTACATTTGTGGTCCAGAACATATGTTATACGGCCTAGCCCTTTTAGGATGTTCATTTGTTTGAAAAAAATATGATCAAAACCTGACAACTTATTTGATTTTTTCTCCAATAGCACAAAAGCAAAATTCCCAATTTTCAACACTTGTTTTGAATATTAAACTTCTAATTTATTCAAAAGTTTAAAAAAAAATTTTCGAGTACTAATTATGTATTTATTTATATTAATTTGTATAATGTAAATGAAAGTTAATAATAAAAACTCTAGGACACTTTTTATTGTTTTTTTATCGTTTTTATCATTTGTGTACAATGCACTATGGTTGAGCTTTTACCTACTTTTAAAATTACCAGAATATCAGTGAAATATGCACAACATATGGTTAAATATTGGTAAAGTTGGTAAAAAAGTTATATAGTCATAATAACATTTTTTTTTTTTTATTTCGTTTCAATATAAAATCTTTATAAGATTTAGATCTAATATTTTTATAAACAATTTTTATATTAATAAAAAATGAGCTTTTAGGAAACAAAGTGTATCAAGAAAGTCGTCATTCTGGATCGAATTTTTGTCGCAAAAAATTCAGCAGCAAAAAAAGTTTGCTCAAACACAATACTTGTTGGAGAAATATGTTCAGTATTTAATGTTTTGTTCAATGCACAGTCTCCAGTGCATTGAAAATAAGTTCTTTTGAAATTGTTTTAATTTTGTTGTTTGAATTGTGGCGCTGTTTATGTCTGAATTCTAAATTGCATCCTAAAATTCATCTTTAAGTGAAAAAGGTCACACACTTCTTGAACTCTAAGTCATGTGAATTTGTTGGGAAAAACCAAATTTTAAGCATTCTCTTGAAGTACAGACTTCGAAGGCATTTTGAAAACTTCTTGTTCTTCAACGTCGGATGTTCTTCAATGTCGGATAAATATTCCGGATTTAAAAAGTTTTTGTACAACCTTACAAGATTACTCTGCCTTCTCTAATCAAAACGTATCAAAACTGCACTCTTCATTGAAATGCAAATAGTTAAGTTTTGTTATTTCAGTCTGTTCACAAGAAACTTAAAAATTCCTTTAGCTGTAAGAAGAATTGCATTTTTTTAACAAATGGCTCTGCTACCAATTTGACTGGTTCAAGAGCAGCAATAACGTCGTATAAAGTGTTATCATCACTAAAAAAAGGTGATCGCTTTCAGTCAAATGAGGAGAAACGTTTATCTTTAAGAAGTTGTTAAACCAGAGGCTGTTCTGCAATCAGATAAGCAAAACTTCTTTATCCGTGCTGTTTCTTAATTTTTTTCTTGGAGCAAAAACTTGAGAAACAGCACGGATGAAAAATCATTAAGAAACATTGTCAAGTTACTCAAACGGCAGAAATATTGTCAAGTTACTTAAACGGCACTCTTTCTGTCAAGTTACTTAAACGGCCACTCTTTCTGTGACAACAGTTGCAGCCTTTTCAGCCGGCAGAGATCCAGAATTTTGAGTCAAGCCTAGATTTCAGTATGCGTGTTTTTGATGAATATTAATGTTCATGTATCTTCAATTTTTTAAAGAAGTTTACTCATCTAGTGTAATTAAAAAGCGTTTTTTAATGCTCAGTAATAATCTAAATGAGTTTACGGTCATTTCCCACACCAACTGCAAACTTTTTAACGCTTGTTTGCAATTTTTTGAAAAACCATAACCTTTTCTAGCCCATTGCAGATTGAGTGAAAGAGTGTATAACAATGGCATGGAAACTAAATCCACCAAGTGCTGTAAGTCTTGAAGTCGCTGCTTCAATTTTTTTTTTTAGTTATTAAGGTGGTCCCACAGATCACCGCGGACATTTAACAAGGAATTTCACACCTCCTTTTTAACCAATGTTGCTATATAAACACTTTTGATTATTATCAGCCCAAAACAAACTCTGAATCTTTTTACGATTTCAATAATATGGATGTAATTGGTTTTATATCTCATTTATCAATAATAAATTGGGACTTCGATTTTTCTTTTGCTTTTACAACTGAAGATTATTGGAACATCTTTTCTGATCATCTTCGTAAAGGTATTGATCGCTTTGTTCTAATCAGAACATCATACCATAAGAAGAAAGGTTGTTCTTATCCAAAGTATATTTATATAATGCTAATTCGCAAATCATTTTTATGGAAAAGAAGGTCGATCACTAAGACCATCTTGCACGAAAAGGCATTTATCCAATATGCATCAAAATGTAAAAAAGCCATATTCAAACGCCATAAAAATGTAGAACTAAAACTGGTCAAAGAAAATAACTCAAATAAGTTTTTTAGTTACGTAAATAAAAATCTAAACAACCCCCAAAAAATATATTCTTTAAAAACCAATAGCAACTTTACTACTAGCATTTTTGAAATCGTGGAAGTGTTTAACTAACACTTTGGAAGTGTTTTTGCGGTAGATGACGGAAATTTGCCTAAATTAAATTCTTTTGTTAATGAACATTTTAAGATAGATTGCATAGATTTTTCAGCAAAGATTGTTAATCAAAAACTAAAAAATCTAAAACCTAGCACATCATTTGGACCTGACGGTATACGAAATATACTTTTAAAACAGTTAGCACATATAATATGTATTCCGCTTTCATATATATTCGAATCAAGTTTTACGTCAAGCTCATTACCAAAACAGTGGCTTCAAGCTTCGGTTTCGCCTATTTTTAAAAAAGGATCTACTTCAGATGCTAACAATTATAGACCTATATCCCTCACATGTACTGTCGAGTAATGGAAAGTATTGTTAGTTCATGTATCGCTGATTATCTTAACATAAATAATCTAATAACACCTAATCAACACGGCTTTTTATCTAAAAGATCAACGTGCACAAATCTTCCAGAGTCAACTAATGACTGGAATAAAGCTTTAGACAGCAATTTAATTATTGACGCGGTGTACATTGATTTTCAAAAAGCATTTGACTCTGTGCCTCATCCAAAACTTTTGTAAAAACTTGAAATGTACGGCATAATAGATAAGCTGCTTCATTGGATACCAGCATTTCTTTCCAACAGATATCAAAGAGATCTGGTTGGAAATTCACTATCCAATGCAACCAGCATCCTTAGTGGAGTTCCACAGGGTAGCGTTTTGGGTCTAACGTTATTCTTGTTATATATAAATTATCTACCCTCTGTAGTAAAAGATCTTAATTGCTCTTTAATGTTATATGCTGACGATATCAAGCTATATACTTCATTTAAGGACGCCGATTACAGTCGCAATCTTGCTGTTGCCATTTATAAAGTTTATCTCAGGTCAAAAAAATGGCACTTAAATGAAGCCATTAATAATGCTTTACTCATAGAATTGCGCCTACTTTATTTTGTAAAGATATAAATTACAACTATCAATTTGGAGATCATAACTTAACCTGGTCTACAAACCCAAAAGATCTTGGTGTGACCATGAATTCTTACTTAAATTACAATAGTCATATTTCAAATATTGTCCGCGCATCAAACATTCGAGGATATCTAATCATTAAGTGTTTTAAAAGTCGAGATCCACGTGTTATCGTAAAGGCCTCTACAATCTATATAAGACCGATCTTAGAATACTGCTCTTCGGTTTGGTCGCCATACCGCACTGAAATGAACAAAATTGTGGAAAGAGTACAAAGACGTTTTACCAAGAGAATTGCTAACCTAAATAACTTTTCATATTTTAATAGACTTAGAATTCATGGTTTGGAGCTACTAGAAATTCGTCGCTTTAAGCAAGATATGATTACATGTTACAAAATTCTGAACAATTTAATTTGCTTAAATAAATCAAGTTTCTTTTTAATTAACAACTATATTTACACTCGAGGACATAATTTCAAATTACGCAAACTAAAATGTAAACTAGATGTCCGTAAATATTCTTTTTCACTCAGGGTTGTTGATAGGTGGAATAACCTGCCATCTGACGTCGTGAACGCCAAAAATATTAAGAGCTTCAAAATTAAAATTAATTCTATCGACTTTGAAAAATACTGTTCCGGCTAACTAGATTTTGTTTTATAGCTGTTGTCTTATATATAATTGTAATATATATGTATATTTTGAAAAATATCTCGCATATGTGTTATGCGATTATAGGGCACGTTGTCAGAGTCCTTCATATTTTATGGGACACCTGCGTGTCCTTAAGAACATGTATCACTGTTCTAACAAATTGTAATCTAATCTAATCTAATGTATTCAATTTTTGTTTCTTTTTTAAACAGAATAGCAACACCGCATTCGCGGCTTGTTCCACTATTCCATATAGAGGTTCCATTGGTTTATTTATCCACTCAATGGCCTACTCATTCGCAGTTTTATCAGTGCTTTGAGTTTCTTGTATACAGAAAATGTCGTAATTTAATTTATGAAAGAAATACATCAAGTTTTTTTTTATGCCTTATAGTCGAGCCCATTAATATTCTTCATTAGAATTTTTACCGCGATTGTTTAGAGATCAGAAAGTTAAAATGTGATTTCAAGGGATTAATAAAATAAGAATAATACCTTTCGAAAAGTGAATTAGAATTCTATTCAAATTTTGGCGCACTTGTTTTTTTTAAAAGAACTCGTTGTTATAATAGTTTTGTAAAAGACTTAAGTGTAATAATAAAATAATAAAAGATTAAAATAAAAACAAATTAATAAATGATTTCTTACGTCACCTTTTCCCACTTCGCTTTTAATATTATCAGACTCAACCATATCTTCATACCAATTTTTATTCGTCATTGTGTCTTCTTCTTCTGTGTTTGCCTTTTCGTTTTTATATCTTCGTTTACTTTCTCCGCTATCTTCCATCCTAGATTTGGTTTCTTCTCGTCTCCTCGCGTCTTTCTTGAGTGATTAACCTGGTTCTTTAACATCATCGTCATAAGCAGCAGTTTGTTCCAAAGGTACTTGTTCACATTCAGTCTAGTCGCTTACTACGCTTACTTACTCCTCTCTTGTTGAAACCTTTTCCTCCTCTACAACTCGCATCGGGTTTTCAATTTTCTCACTTGATTTCGGAGTTGTTGGAGATGATGGAAGGGTATCGCTTTTATTCACTTGATTTTCATTATCATCTACTTTGTTTGGCATTTCGTTAACCTTTTCATCATCATACCGTCGTTCGCAACGGGGTACTTGTCCATTGTGTTTTGTTCTCACTTTGTAACCAAGAACTTCAATAGAGCTTGGAATCGGGGCAACCATATCTTCAAGAATGGCAACGAATATTCCACTATAATACTCTTAGGCCTCGTTTGGTGCTGTTCTCATGACCGGTTCAGTTAAAACATGTTTCCCGTATCCAATTTGCGTATTTTTGGCTTCCAACGGCATACCAAATACAGATATGTGAGTCCTTCGACTCGGTTGTCTATTAGGGTTACATTTGTTAAATACATGGTGAAAACTATTAATATTTAGTCCCTTTTCAAAAAGTAAGTTTCACGTCGTTGGACTTCATAACAATTTCTATCGTAGTATTTTGGTTAATTAGTTGGACACATTTTAGTTCATTAGCCAAGTTAGCATTTTCAGTATCAATAATAACATCAATATTAGAAACTTTTGCTTGTATCTTTGATAGCAGGGTTCGGCCTTTTATCAAATTTTTTGGTTAGGTTAGAAGTTATCGCAGATGCGTAACTTTTTGTTTTTGGTTGAGTGTCATTTTCTTCTTCGTTGCCAGATAGATCATCATCACTGTAATTTATTTCAAAATCATCTATCGGTGCCCCATTCACCACAGCTCACATTTTTTCTAAGAGTATTTTTGACTCATCTTTTAATATCGCTACATCGTTTGTTGTTTAGAAGATTCTTTTGTAGTTTTTAAAAAACTTTTTCGCCATTCAGCTCACCAGCTTTCATTTTTAAATTCGCACATGATAAATTAAAAAAACCGCAAGTATAGTGTAGTCAACTTGAGGGTCAACCTGGACAAAATTTGTCAAAAGCAGATCTTAGTACCGATAGAACCGCAATTTTATGTACATTTTGCAGGAAAAAGTCCACCAAATAACCTCTTGGGCAAAATTATTTACTCTATAATTTGTTGCAATAACTTTTTGTGTAATAACGTCATTTTTTCATACTTTCATTATAAAAACATTTAATGTCTAAATGGTTTTTCTATTTATTAATATGTCATCAAAAAAAGATGAATATATAATATATAATAAGCAATTTTAAAAAAATACAATACATCCCCATCAACACCGGGGAGGCCAGAAGGGTGGCCCCCCCCCCCCCACGTCCAAAAAAACTTAAACAAAAAGAAATACAAATGCAAAATGATTTTATTCAAACAAATTGAACCACTTGTCAAATATGTTTCTATCTTCTACTTTATCGACGTTGTCTCCCTGATTGTTGTTATTAGAACATTGAATTGTGACAATCTATTCCATGACACTGTATGCAAGCACTCATGCGCCTAATACCATGTTGTTTGCAAGGACAAGCGTTGTTGCAAGATTTCTTTGTTGTAATACTATAGTTACATTGGATAATGCTAAGAATGTGCTCTGGTGCTGCAGCCTGAAATGAAATAAAATTTTTGAACTTATTTTACATATCGAATAACATAAAGCCTAACATAAGTTACTCAATCAACTTTTATTTCTCTTTACTTTATCTGTCATTATTGGGACCAAGATATTGCTTTGATTTCTCCATCCCCACTCAGTTGGTTCAAGTTCAATATTCAACCATTTCAAAATCTGCAAGTGCACTCTTAGAGAATGATATCTTATAGCATCTTCTGTTGGTGGAAGTCTTTCCGGTTAAATATCTTTAAAGGATGATGTTATCATTCGCATATACTTATATTTGCTCATCAATGTAAGGCTTTCTTTTTCATTGTTTCCACCTAAGGTTTGATATCAAAAAAATAGAAAAATAGTTTTATTTATAAGTGAATCTTTTTTTATCATAATTAATCTTTTAAATGCTCTACATTACCATAAGCTTTTATAGTAAATTTTATTCCAGCAGTTTTGCCTTGCCCAAAACATATAGATGTAGTATTACATCCGCCCCAAGCATGAAATAATAGTTGATTACTTTTTACATGAGTTGAACAATAGTGAGTTTCTTGCACACTGATCAATTCCATGTCTTTTTTGATGTCTTTACGAGCTTCATGGCGTATGATAATATCGCTCATTGATTGCTGCCACATATTTAAAAGAAAAACAAGTATGTCTGTATCATCAGCAACAACGGTAGTATGATTTCCTTGGCTTGCATTTTCAAGACTTTTCAAGACTATAGTTTTATCAGCGTCATCTTTACATCTAATGCAATCATAACCATGTAATATCAAAGCACTCGATTAGGAGCTAATTAAATTAGTTTTGTTATTTTTGTTTGATAAAAAATCGGCTTGCTTGCAGTTAATTTCCGTTTGATGATGTAGACCAAGATCTGGAAATTTTACTTTTACTAGTCTTTGGTGCTCATGATCTTTCGTCGAAAGTTTGTAGCCATCAAAAACCACAGTTGTATTTTTTCCATATTTTCGGTCAATATAATTGCAATATTCTTGAACTATATCACCAAATGTGGAAGGAATTTTCCAAAGGACTTTGTGTAATAATGCTCCCCCGTCTAAAACATAGTTGGTTTTGTTTGGTTCATTTGATTGTTTAGTTGAAGAATTACTTAGAGGAACTTTACTAAGTAATGCTTTATTGAATTTCCTAATAAGACCATCTTTAAAAAGCGATTTTGGTTCAGGTGTTAACTCATACTCAAAGCAACTTGTAATGTCTTCTGATCGTTCAGCTAACATGATAAGTCTTTGAAAAAGAACAGTTGGGTTCGCATGCAATATCATCGAATACAATATCATTACAATATCGAAGCTCTAACTTTCTTTCCATTTGTTTCATTGAATAAACTTTGTCATCCGATCCTGCTAGTTCAATCATTTTTGTATGCATATCACACGTTGTCATAGGGGCCATTGCATCTTTAAAATACATGCAATGTTTATCAAAGTTTTGTGACATTTTACTATCCACTCTACGACCAGGTTTTGAAACAGATGAATTTGATCTAAGAAAATTTAATCAGAGAAACAAACAATAAATAAGTTATATTATAATTTATTATATTATACCAAGTCCAAAATTAAAACTAGATGACCAATCATCATTTCTCTTTTCACACTTTTTAAGACAATTTTCTTTGCAACATATTGTTTCTACATGGATTATATTGGCACGATCTAGATGTTTAGAATCCCCAATAGCTAGTTTTCGACAAATAAAACAGTATTTTTTTCAAAAAAAATTTGTTGTTTTTGTTGAACTGTTCCAGAAAAGTACTGCTGGCACGACTGTCTTTTTGTTTTTTGCCACTTTATTTTAGGGGGATGTTAAACAGGGACTCGTTTTTGCCTAATATTTTGATAGTTGTTTTGTAGTACTGAGACGTTTTGTTGTCCCAGTGGTTTGTAAAAGTGTTTTGCTTTAAAAAATTTAAGTTTTGGTTTTGGTTCGTTAATTTTATAAATCAACTCGCCAACCGATACTTTAAAAAGTAGTAATAATCGTGAGATTTATCCTCTCCGCATTCCTTCAGATGAAAGAGTGTTTTGAGGCGAAGTGCAAGACTTTGCTCCTTTGTTAATAAAATTCCGAGACCCCCGCTTTTGACGGGTAAAAAAAGTGTCTCTCTCCTAACCAGTTTAAAATTGGTTTTTTGTCACAGATTTTCGAAATGGCTCTGTGCAGAGGTTCTGCTCCCCATTCGGGAATGGGCAGTACATTTGCAAGAAACCACACTTTTGAGATTGCTAGCGTATTTATTAACAAAGTCTTTCCCCTAAGTACGAAGTCCCAGAAACTTGAGATTTTTCTCTACTTTGTTTAGAGTTACTAACTAGATGAAATTGGCAGTACTATTTAGTCTGGTGTAAAATGTAGTACCCAATATTTTGAAACCGGTGTTATTGTTCCGACGTCTGTAAGACGTCCGATGGATGTCCCCCGGACAACGCATGCCCACTGGGAAATATCGACGATATTTAGAGTTGTTTGTGCCTTCTGTGTCGAGAGGCAGGCTCTCGACCATGTTGAAATTTCCGGTCAAAAGGACGGGTAGTCCTCTGTCCTGCAAGAAGTCTCCAAGGTCGACAAAAAAATGGCCCCTTTCTCTCGACACGTTAGGAGCATAAATATTCAGCACTTGCATTTCGAGTTTATCAATTTTTATCATGACGTTTAATATTTTCCCGTTATTCTCCCTTATTAGTTCATTCAATGAAACGTTGGATTTAGAGAGAACCCCCACCCCACAACAGTTTTGACTTGGACCGGAGTTCCAAATAGACTAGTCCATTCGTCGCTTTACTGTTTAACCGTGGAAGGCCCGAATTTTGTTTCCTGAAGGAGGATAAGATCAAAGGACCGTTAATGTTGCACGTTAAAAGATTAATAGCCATTTATAAAAGCTTACGTTTCAGTATCTCTTTTTTCTAGCATATATCATACGTTTCAGTATCTCATTTTTTCTTGCAAATATTGTTGTTTAATTTCTCTCCTCCGGCGTCTGCCTTGAAGAGATATTAATTACGAATACAGTGGTATTAATTACAAGGTGGTCCACTGTTCCACTACTAAGTCACATATAAAACTCTCAAGAGTTAAATACTTAGCATAAAAAATGAAGACCTCACAGACACAAAAAAAAAACGAAAATGAACTAAAATAAAATAAAAAAAAAACAAGAAAATCAAGATTCGAAAATATTTGAAAAAGTTCCATAAAAAATTCTGGGCACTTAAGTTTAAAAAAAGATTGTTGTTTATATCTTTTTCAATTTTGTAACCTACTATCCAGATTTTTTCACGTTTTAAAAGAAAAAACTCTTTCCTGTTTGATATTTTTGAAATTTCAAGTTCCTCATACAAAGTCTTTTTGACTTTGTTTTAGAATTTCTCTAACAAACTCACTCTAGCAAACATCGTTTTTTCATGGAATGACCTCATTCTATTACAATATAATTTATACAAAAGTTCATTAAGAAGTAAGTTTCCAATATAATAACTATTTATTTATGTTAAAGGAAAAAGTAAAGTTTTGAATGTATTTTTAAGAGGTGGATACATTGAGGGCGAGATGCTTTTTCATATCTAAACATCATATGGGAAAGGTTTTCTGTTTTTTTCATACATTGAGGGCAGAGATCGTCAGGTACAAAGCCTCTTTTTTTAAAAACCGAGTTGGTTGGAATAGCAAAGTGTATTAGTTTGTATTTAATTTCGTCTGCTTTATTGTTAATGTTACTTTTGTGGCTGTAGTTAAATAATTGGGACCAGTCTTTTGTTGTTATGTTTCTCATGCTATATTTATAGTAGTCTGCCCATCTGTAAAACTTTCCTATTAGGCTTATTTCTACATTATTTTTGGAGATAGTGTATACATTTTTTGGTTTGAGGTTTATAAATCTGAGAAAGAGTGAGTTTTTTAGATAAATTGATGTTAGCGCTTTGTTGCGGTTGTAACTTTGGCTTTGAGAATTTATGAGGTGTTTCTATTTCGGCGTTAGTGAATTGATTATTTTTGTTAGAAGGTGTTGCTTTATACCGATGAGTAGACTCTCTAAAAGTCCGCTGGCAATTACTTTTGAAATGTCTCCTAGGTTGTTTATGGATTCTGGAGATGGTTTGAGGATTTTACGCTCGTGTCTTATATATGGATTGTAGAATATAGGTTGGTTTAGTACTTCCTCGATTGTAAGATTTTTGTGTTTGTTGAATTTTCTATAGAGATGACTCCACGTTTTTATTGTTTGACGGTAGTAGGGGGGTAGAGTTTTTAATGATTTGGAAGAATGCGTGGTGAGAAATTTAGATTTCCTTGATTTGCATGTCAGTAATTATTATAAATATGAAGGGCTGAATCTTTCCATGCTCCCTGCTTGTTCTCATCAAAATATTTTGAAATCCAGCTTAGTTGTATTGATTGTAATTTTTTCTTCACGTCGGTAATGTTTAAACCGCGTTAATTGATAGGGAGTTTGGAAACTTGTTTTGGTGTTTTTATTGAGCTATTATTCCAAAGGATGTTGTCAATTTTTCGTTCTATTAGTTTCATATTTTTGTCACATGGTATAGGTAGGATGAAAGTAAGATGCCATAGGCCGTTAAGTAGTGTTTGGCTGATTATTGGATCTTTTCCTTTAATCGATAATTTTAATTTTTCCCGCTTTTCTATCTTTTTTTCCAAGTTTTCTATGCTTTCGTTCCATTGTCGGTTGATGTATTGATTTAAATTAGAGAAATTAATACCTAGACTTTTAAGAGTAGAGTCATGCCTTACGAAGTTTAGAATATACGAAGTTTTTCTAGCAAATATTACTTGAGGGTTTGTAATGTTTATAAAGTATATTTGTTTTTGTTTTTTTTTTGTTTTTTTATTTACATTTTCACAACTACATATTAGTTGCAATTTTTTCACATCGTAATATAAGGAAAATATACTTTCGTTACAAAAGATTATATTTAACCAAATACTGGTAAAATACATTTAACAGAAAAAATAACATTCAGTTAAAAAATAAGAAAAAATTGAAAAAAAAAAAAAATTTAGGAAGCATTAGTTGAATATATTGTGAAGGACTTGTTAAGATAAATTATAATGTTATAGAGAACTCTTAGAAGACTGAATAAGTCTTATCACCGAGAACCTTGGGGTATTACGCAAGATACACATAAACATTGTGATTCTTATGCACAAATATATTAAATATTGTGATAGAATTTTTTTTTGTTTTTTCCAATTGAATTATGATTTGTGTGTGTTTTATTATTTTTTTTTTTGTTTTATTTATTTATTTAATATTTTTTTAATGCTTTTTAGATATATAGATATATATAAAGCAGATTTTTTTCACATTGTAGATTGTCTTAGTTCAAACTTTGTTCAAATTTTTATTTATCATATGAACTAGAACAGTTCTATGTAATTTTATATATTAGGAACAAAATTTTTTAGTTTTGATTTTAGAGAAAATATATTGTCAGGAAGAGTAATTAAGGTTTATTTCGGAATTAATTTGTTATATAAATAGGGGCCGCGATAAGATATAGAGAATTGAGAGTTTTTTGGTTTTTTTCGAGATACGATAAAGTTACCAGTTGCTCTAGTGTTAAATTTATTGGTTATTGAATATAAGACGTATTTTGTGAAACATTAAGGTACTAATCCCGATTTATATTTTAGCATAAATAGTATATTAGCATAGATATTGATTTGATAAATGTTTAGCGCTTTTATTTTTTTTAATTGAGGCTTAGCATGTGTATGTTGGTTTTTATGATATACAATTCTTGAAGCATGATTCTGCCGTGGATAAAGAGACATTAATTTCGTCTTGTGTGTGCTTCCCCAAGCAATGTTAGTGTATGAAAGATGGCTATATATAAATGAAAAGTAAAAAACTTTTAATCTTTTTTATGATAAATATGGTCTAGCTTTGAAAAGTAAGCCAAGATTTTAAGATATTTGAGTGTTGATGGCCTTTATTTGGGCTGTCCATGAAACATTCTCGTCTATAACCACTCCAAGAAACTTAATTGTTTGGGTTCTTTTAATATTGTTGAAATTAATATTTAGAGAGGGAAGAATTGATGGAAGTGCCTTTTTTTTTTTGCTTTAAATGAAATAAGATATATTTAGTTTTTTGTATGTTTATTGATAACTTATTAGCTCTGAACCATGTTTTAAGTTGTTGAAGCTCAAGGTTGACTTTGTCAAAAAGGTCATCAATAGAAGAAGATGAATAAAACAGATTTGTATCATCTGCGATTATAATGCAATTAAGATTTGTAGCTTAAGGAAGGTCGTTAATGTAAATAAGAAACAACAAGGGGGCAAGAATTGATCCCTGTGGAACACCACATTTTATTTTTAATACCTTTGAATAAGAAATATCGTCAATTATAACACATTGTTGTCTATTATTTAAATACCTGGTGAACCATTTAACAGTTTTGTTTTTTATACCATATGTTTTCGTTTTTTCAATCAGAATTTTATGGTTGACCGTATCGAAAGCTTTTGTAGGGTCAATAAAGACTCCCAATACAAACTGTCCTTTATCAAAAGATGAGCTGATATTGTTCATGAGGTCCATGATTGGAAATGAATTATTTGTACTTTATGTTATTTTACTATGACATAAAAAATTTCAATCCTTTAAAAAAAAAGTTTCCGTTCCATTATTCAGGAACTACTCCGTCTCTTAGTAAAGATAAAAAGCTTTATTTAATTACGAATATTTAATGTTTTCGTTGTTGGGTTTTCAAAATTAGCAAAGATAGCTTGTGGGTTTGTATTTTTTTTTAATTGTTTTTTTTTTAATTTTGCTTTTTATAATACGGAAAAAATTACATAATTTTGTTTAAATGGATAAAGCAACATAATTTTATTTAATATTAATATAAAAATACATATGTGGGAGGACGAGGATGGCAATGCAAATGAATTATTTGTACTTTATGTTATTTTAATTTGACATAAAAATTTTAATCCTTTAAAAAAAGAAATTTCGCTTCGTTAATCAGGAAATACTCCGTTTCTTTAACAAAGTTAAAAAGCTCAATTTAATTATGAATGTCTTGACAAACATCAACAACAGCAACCACAAGCTATTTATTTTCCGTAAATCACTTTTACAATAGTTTTGATAATAATAACAATAATAATTGTAACAACAATATTAATATATTATAATGATATAAGATAAAAAAAATTAATTCGAGTTATAGTAATTACAGTAATAGTAATAACAAATATGTTTACCATAATTTCGATAAAAAAAAAAAAATAACTAGTATTATAATAGTAGTTAAGAGCATAAAGTTATTTATAATAGTAAGTTAATGACATATTTAGGATGGCGTCACTCATACAGAAATCTGATCAAAGGAGTGACACTAATTTTTAAACATAATACAAGTTATAATAAGCAAAGACATGAATTGACGCATGGACCAAAAACACATAGATTAAAGCACATTGATCATACATTAAAACAAACATGTAGAAATCATACTTTGTAGGTTTTAATAACAAAAAAAAGAAAAAAAATAAACAAAAAGTATTGTTGATAATTGTAGTAATGACGAAAAGAAAGTTAAAAGAATATTTTAATCGTAAGGATAATGTCTAAAAGTTAGAATAAAAAGTTTTTCAGAATTTTTTTAAATTGATATTGTTTAAGATGTACTAAAGGTATTTTAGGATATAGTTTTTTGGAATCATTCAAAATACATGCAAGGCTTCTGTTCCATTCAAAGGCGCACTGATAAACAATAGAATTTTTACACTACCTCTGGGTTTTCAAAAGTGGTACATTTAGTTTTCTCTTGTGTATATTTCTAATTGAATAGGTTAGTTTATTTTCTACTTTTTAGTACAAAAAAGATTCTATTTTTTAGCAAACGTTTTTGCTATATTTTATTCTAATATCTTAACGACTGTGATTAGAAGAAGATGATGTTATTTTAGCAATCAGTAATTTTCCACAGACAGGCAAACCTTAAATTGAAGTTACAAATTTTCCGCTTCGATGAGACACGATGTTTCGTGTTTTTTTAATCGTGTCAATTCTTTTAAATATAATAACGAACATGCAAAGATTAAAAACAAAACAGCTTTAGCAAAAAAGACTTATTATTTGAAAAGTTTACTTATATTACATATATATATATATATATATATATATATATATATATATATATATATATATAGATATATATATATTTATAGCAAGAAATTAAGTATAGCAAAAAATGACTTTTAATTGCTAAAATAATATTTAAATTTTTTTCTAGCTTTTTTTTTTTTTTCTATAATTTTTATTTTTATTTTTTACTTCGTCACCAGCACCTTCTGGAGTAGCAGGACTGTCTTATTAAATTTTGTCTTTCTTAAGTTTCAGATCATTATTTCAAACTATCCGCAGCTTTTTAGGACTCATTTTGTGAGTACATTAATAATATAAGTATCTTCATCATGAAACACAACCAACTAATTACCCCCGTTTTTTAATATTTTTAGAATTTTTAGCTTTTTTAAAAAACATTTTTGTTTTTTAAAGTATATAATATCGTGACCTATGTTTGTATATATTCTCTATAAAACTTTATAAGTATTTTGCATTTGAAAATAATTGAAAAAAAATTAATTAATAAGGCGCAAGTGGTAGGACTCGAATCACAGCTTTTTGGTTAAGAAACTCTGCATGCTACCACTTGGCTACGCTGATACATTTAAAAAAACTATTTAATGGAAATAAATTCTATATATTATATACTATCGAAATTAAGGAGATGTTGCCACAAGACCCCTAAAAAATCATTAGAAAATAAAAAAAAATATTTTGTGTAATTCTGACACAAAATTTATCACTGAACTCGGAAACCATTTTTTAAAGTATAATTTAGTTCTATATAATTCTATATAGTTAGATATAAAGTAATTCCTTCGACTCGGTAAAATTGATATGCCTAGCAACACGCATAGCACAGGTTTTTAATCAGATTTTAAAAATAGATATTTGTATACACATTTGTTTAAGTTTTCTTATAATAAAAGTACTGGGACTCTTTCTCGCCAATACCTTGGTTCCGATGGCTGCCAAAGGTTTCGTGTCAAACTCGCTTGAAGGGGTACTAACTCTACTAACATAAAACATTTTACAATTGTGAAGCAATTTATGCTATAAATTTATTTTTAAAAGTCTCTTGCCTCTTGCCTGGATCAATAACATTTTTAAAACATAAAAGGTTGTTTATGAGTGGAAGAACTTATATCCACTTATCTAGAATCAAGACTGGAACTGTTCCGATATTTATAGTCCGAGCATATTAATAATCTAACCATAGGTCGTAAAATTCTTAAGTTTAAATATTGGAACAGTTAAATTTTCCGTGTATCCGTGAGTTGTATTATTTCCATTAAAGGCATAACCCGTAGGTTACATCTGCACAGTGGGCCAGAATTCAATTTTACTGGATAAAATTCATAACTAATTTAATATTAGGGCTATATTGACTAAAATTAGGATGAGTAATAATATGATGTCTGCACTTCTTATGAAGGTGTTTTTTTTAATTCGTTGCTATGGATACCAAATTTTGGAAAGCAAAAATCTATCTTTGGTATTTGCAGATATTTTTACGAGTGCTATGTTTACCATATTTTACATAATTACCAATATGAGGTCGTGCTTTTCAAAAAAGTGAATACATTTTTTATTTAGTTGCTATGGATACCTACTTTTGCTTAGCGACAACTACCTTTTAATAGTTGCTTATGATTTATTTGTGCTATGTGCACGATTTAGTACATGTTTTATTATGAGAACCTCGCTCGTGAATAGCAAAACTTACTTAACTTTAATATGATTAACTAGTTACACATGCTATAACACGTTGCTAGATAAACTTGTTTTCCTGTAAAAAAAAAACGTATTCTAGCTTCATTAATTACTTTTTCTAATTTGCAGATTTAACGAGCGTCTACAGAATTTTAAAAATTTGTATTGTTATATTGTTCCCATGCATTCACAATCACCAAAAATCTTTACCATGTATGCTTTAAGTAGTACAAGCTTAGCAAGCAATAACTTTAAAGAATTTGAAGCTAACAAAGTTGCTACTTTTCTTTTCTTTGTTTTTGATGATGATTTTTAAAATGATAATTTAGGTCTGCCGAGTTGTTTATTTTTACTATCCTTCATTAATGTGGTATTAAAATCAATTTCAGGCCAAGCTGGATTTTTCCTAATAAACTTTGCACCGGTTAAATAACTTTGAATCCATCTCAGACCATAATCAAAATGAATAAATGAAATTGACTCTCAAACTTTTTGCTTTGAAACTCTAAATCATGTTCTTTAACAAAGTCGTTTACTTTCGTAGACAGTATACAAGTATACTGTTTTCTTTTTCATATATTGACAGACTGTTGAGTCAAATAAATTAGTGAATTTTGTATCCTGTGACACTCATTAAGTCTTAATAAAAAGAGCATTTTAACATTTAAAATGAGTAGCCACAACCAAACCAACCAAAAGAGATCATTAAATCCATTTGGTTTCACAAGCGCTAAATTATTAACAACAAAATTTAAAATAGAATATATATATATATATATATATATATATATATATATATATATATATACATATATATATACATATATATATATATATATATATATATATATATATATATATATATTTATAAATATATATATACATATATATATTTATATATATATATATATATTTATAAATATATATATATATTTATATATATATATATATATATATATATATATATATATATATATATATATATATATATATTCTAATTTATATATATAAATATATATATATATATATATATATATATATATATATATATATATATATATATTATTGTTCAGTAATAAGTTTAGTATGAGTAAGACCGTATTATATGTTTTCCGCGATTTTTATAAATTTGTGCAACTAAAAATTTTTGAGCGCAATTACAGATTTTTTGTTAAGTAAAAGAGTTCAAACTAATAGAAAACCAAAGTGGCGCCTTGTAGCAGCCAGATTTATAAAATTATTAAGGCAAACATATATAAGCTTTAAAATATTTGAGTATAAAAGCAAGATGTAGCAATAAAAAAAAAGTATAGTCAATTAAAAGCAAAAGTTAGACATTTAAATATTACATATTAAACATATTTAAAACTGCTATAAATATGTTATTACTTTATATGTTATATAAATATTTTAATTACCAATTTTAGTTATAATATATATTATTTAGTTATAATATAACATAAAATATAGTGTTTTGAAATAGATAAAATATAGAAGTTAAAAGTTATAACGGTTTCAAGCTATTTTATAGTATCTTTATTAGGCTTTAAAAATTAAAAAAGTTGCCTATATTATTTTCTTTCCTTGTAGGAAAAAAGTGCACCGCGGCCACCGCGACTATTTGAAAACGATTCCGAAACAATTCTGGTGGGCTCACTGATATTGCCTAATATATGATGAAATCTTTAAGAAAAGAAAAAAAAAACATTAGATGCCATCACATTTTTATAAATATACCCCCAATCCACCCACATCATTTATAATATAAATTCAGGAGGAACACAAATAAATAAATATGCATCTTTCATATTATAAGAAATTAAAATTGATAAAAATAAAGATATTTAAAATGTAACATCCATTATATCATAACAATGCGAAAAAAAAATCCATTTATTTAAAGTAATATTTTTTACATAATTAGTTGTACATTATCTTTATCTTTAAAATATAATTTGCCATGCAAATGATTTTAGGATTTTACATAATCATAGGATTTTACATAGTCATGGTCAGGAATTTTTACAAGTCATTGCATAGCAAAAAGTAACCCATAACAAATACCTAAAATAAACATAATAATAGAGCAGAACGTACCGTTTGAAATAATGATTATAAAAATACCAACATCTTCGAAAATTTACGCTTTAAAGAGTGACATCTCTCATTCTCTTTCTCTCTCTCATTTTGTGCAGTTTGTTTAATATAATATTTTCCCCTTACGGTTTGAATAATTCTTTTATTAGATACTGTCTATTTTTAAATACAGATTTAAAACAAACGTATTATATAATCTAAATACATATTTTAATATATATAAATTAACATATATCTTAAGCTTAAGCATATTTGTAAACCTTGTGAACAATTTTCATAAGCATACCCGAGGCTGTTTCAAAAATTTCCAATGGTTATGACTATTTTCAAATAGTTACAAAGTTTAGCGACTACGGGTCTGCATACGATACAACTGGTTTCTTTGGTATGTATATGGTAAATATATATAAAATATATTTGATATTGTATTTTTGCTTATAACTTATACTTAATTCAACGCTACTATTGTTCCCCATTCGTGCGTTTTTGACATAGAGTTTTTACCCTACCTGGCTTTTTAATATTTCTCTTTATATTTTTGACCACGCCATGAGGTATTCTTAAATCTTTATAAGCTATTAATATCTGCCTAATCAGTTGTAAAATGAAAAACTTTGCAAAATCAGCTTAATTAGTAATAAGATCAAACACTTTTTAATTGGATGACTTCTGTAGTAAAAGATAAACCTTATGTTGTACTTTTACCTTTTATTTTACTTTATATATACTTTACATTTTATCTTTACATTATATACTTTACATTATATCTTTACATGATATCTATTACATTATACTATTACCTTATATTATATGTTATACTATACCTTTTATTATGTAAAAGATAAACCTTATGTTATTTTTAAATTAGTATGGCAACTTTTTAAGTCAGGTATTTCTTTAATTCCTGCATTTTAATAATATTTAATTCAAGTCCTTTTTCAATTGTATTTAAAGTATATTCCTCTATAATTTTATTTTTAAAAATTAGAGACGATGATGACTATGCCCTTTTTCACGGTCAAAATGTCAAACTCTTCCTAAAATTGATAAAGTTATTCGGTAAACGCGTGAGATGCTAGGGTTATCATGTGAACCGTAGCATCTTACACGTTCAACTCTATGTTGCATGTTAAAGAACAAGACCGGTGGAAACCTTATTTTAAAGAAATCAAAAAAAATCTGTTTTCTTTAATAGAATAAAAAACCAGGTCTTTGGATCGTTGGTTTTTTTAAAGTTGTTAAACATTCATTACGAGGTATGTCATTAAACAAATATTACAAAAAACGGTGGTATTTTAAAAAAGTTTCTGGTATATATATTTAATTTTATTTTTGGTGTTATTTATTATGTGTTAAGGTTATATGGATTTTTATTTTGTAAGTGTGTAAATATCTTTTATATATGAGAAGTGTTATGTTTGTGATATAATGATATTTGTTATAGTTTGTAAGTGGTTATTATGTGGTTTGCATGGTTTTAAATTGCTGCGACTTGGCTAAGTTTACAAAAAGATTGTTGACCTTACTAGCCAAGTGGTGTACTTTGCTATAATGTGACTTGGTTTAATGAGAGCAAAAAGGTTGTCCTTGCCAGTAGAGTGGTGTACTGTCATGATGAAGCACGTAAACTAAATCTGTTTGTAGTTAGTGTATTCATAAAATGTGTTTAAAAAATATTGTTAAAAAAATGTGTTTAAATGTTGTTATCTGTTCTTTTTTGGAAACAATTTATGCTTTTGACGAAAAATAAATTTTGTTAAAAAACAAGCTTTCTTTTTACTAATAACTCCTTCCCATTAAAACACATTATTTGGGAGGAGCTATTAATTTAAAACAAACGATTTCCTTCATTAAATATGTTTAATTTAAATATGTGGATTTACATATATATATATATATATATATATATATATATATATATATATATATATATATATATATATATATATATATATATATATATATATTATTTATTATAGTGTATTCTACAAATAGAGTACTTAATGTTCGTAAAGAACAAAGCAATAAAAAATTAAATTAAATAAATTATACATACAGTTAGTTAATTACTTAGTTATAATAAGTTGCAATCGGCTCACACGAAGTAACCCATCCGAGGATAAGCCACTGTTGGAGATTGGACAATCTCCACTATGCTGGAGATTGTCCAGTTAATTCTTGAATGCGTTGACACGATTCTGCTACTAAAGAAATGGCTTGGCAGTGCGCTGTTACGGTTTAAATCTTTGCTTCAACTTTTTCAAGTGTTTTTCGGCCCTTTTTCATCGATAGTGATCAAGTGCATATTCCAAATGTGGTCTGACATATGTTCTATAGAGTTTTTTCCATAGTGCTGAATCTCGCAATATAAACGTATTTTTTAATAGTCCAAGAAATATATTTGCTATCGATACGGCTTTATGGACTTGTTTTTCTGGCTTAAGAATTTGACTTTTTGTGACTCCAATGTTTATTTCTACCATGGTTGTTGTTTTTGCTCTCTTTTTGCGCCTGATAGTGGATCTAGCATAGTGTATGTCGTTGATTTGTTTGCTTATCCAATGAACATCACTTTCGATTTAGTAAGATTTAGTTGCATTTGCAGCACCAACCACTTATCTTGTTGATGTTGTCATGCCGGCTTTTAGTGTAAAGCTCTTCGTTTTCTGGCCGGACTGGTGCTATTAACTTAGTGTCGTCCGTAAACATTTTGCAGCAAGACTTGTCTATGTTGTCTATGAGGTCGTTAATGAAGATGGCAATTAGAATTGGTTCTAGCATGGATACTTGGCAAAAAACCATTGGTGCCCATTGGGATCTTGTGTCGCCTAAAACGACTGTCGTCAATTTGCTAAAAATGAGCGAATCCATGCAAGCAGTTCTTTTGTTATTCCATGTTTGCTCAGTTTTTTAATAAGTCTAGTATGCTGTTCTAAATCAAATAAACGTGAAAAGTCAAGAAATACTATATCTAGTGGTTTTTGCCAATGTTTTGGTGGCAATAGTTTCCAGAGGGTTTGTCATACAAAATTTATTCGGGAGAAAACCATGTTGTTCGCTATAAAAAAGGTTGCTTTTTGTAAAGTAGTTGATAAATTCATTCCTTACTATTTTCTCCATAATTTTGCATGGGACGGAAGTCAATCTGATTGGTCCATAGTTTCTGGGATTTGTTGGGCTTTCTTTTTTAAACATCGGCAATACGTTTGCGTCTAGCCATATTTTTGGTATTTCTCCTGAACGTAATAATACATTAAATACAATCGATAGTGGTTTGGCGAGTTCGATGGTGAATGCTTGTAGAATGAACGGGTGAATCTTGCTCCTTGCAATTTGTTTCCATCAATTTAAAGTAATAAACTGTGATGTTTATGTTGTCCATCCTCATATTTGTTCTATGGTCGCGTGTGTTAATTTAAACATCGTATTTTTTGCTAAAGACGGACTCGAATTCGTCATTTAATTATGTCCTTTTTATTAGTTTTTTAGTTCACCGCTGTCAGAAATGAGGGCTTGTATTCTTGAAACACTTTTGAACATATACCATGCTATTTTCGGCTCACATCATATATATGCATGCCAAATTTGGGGGCAGTCCCATCAACAAGCTCTTATTAGGTTATCCCACCTCCAAAACAAGGCTTTAAAAATTATTTATTTTCAGAATATTAAATTTAATTCTAATGTGCTCTATCTAACTTCTAAAGTATTAAAACTATGTGACTATATTTAATTTTCAAACTGCCAATTTGTCTGGAACCACCAACACAATAACCTACCTTTAACTTTCATCAATTTCTTTTCCAAAAGTGCCAACTCTCGTTATCACCTTCGTTCCAATAGTAATTTAAACCTGTCTGTCTCTAAACACTGCTCTCATAAATACGGACATAAATCTATAAAGTATCAAAGCATTAAAACTTGGAACAACCTTCCTTATGAACTAAAAGCTCTCAATTCATTCTCAACCTTTAAAACTAGATTATTCTACTTTTTATTAAAAAAATATAGTTAGTGTTTATAATTTCTATTATCAATTTTTGTTGTCTTTAGTATTTTTTTTTTTTTTTTTTAATTTTTATTATATATTTTGTTGTCATTACTATTGCTTATTGTTATTTCTATAAATATTTACATTACTATTATTAACTACTTTTAACTATTACTACTAATATTAATATTGTTATCATTGTTATTATTATTATTTTTGTTATTATTGTTATTATTATTAAATATATTACTATTATTATTATTGTTATTGTTGTTATTATTATTATTATTACTAAGATTAATTGTATATAAATAAACTATTTTTTAAGGTATTTACTTGAGATTAGTATTTCAATACTATTTGTAAATAGCCGTGAAAATTTATTTTCAGAATATATATATGATTGATTGATTGATTGATTGTATTAAAGTAGATAATTTTAATTTACTGATTATATATAAAAAGAAGTTTTTGGGATATTTTTTTCGTTTGCTAAATTGAATTTGTAGTTTTTTCTTGCTTTTTTTTATGTTTTTCTTATATCTCTACTTGCATTGCGGTATTCCTTTACAAGTTTCGTTTTTTTCCTTTGTGAGGCTACGTTTTGTTTTACTGCATTGTTTTAAGTTGAGATTTTTTTATTTTATTGGTCACCCATAGCGCTCCTTTAGTTGTTAAACTTACTCTTTTTTTTTAAATGATTTTTTCACATATATAATATTCTAATATATTATCTAGCAAGTATATTATATAATATAAAATTCTAATATATTCTAATATGACAAATAAATATATAAAGTACAAGTTAAGTAATTTATCATAGCTTTTATTTGCGGTTGAATTATCAAGAAAGTTTCCGAGTTAATTTTTCCTCGCTCTTATTTTATAGATTTGTTGTCGTCTTTGTAATAATTATATTTCTTGCTTGAAAAGGTGCTTGGGCAACTAGAAAATTTCATTTGATTACTAAACGAGCTTGTTTAGTTGTTTCAAGTGGCGAGTCTGATTGTAGATTTTTTATTCGATTTACATCGTCAGATATCACATAGTCAATAGAGGTTTTACATTGTGCATTTTCATGTATGAATGTGGGAAAGTTGTCGAGCAAACCAATGAATTTTACAGATGGGTTATTTTCTGGATCAGTTACACATACGGTACTATCATTAAACCATTTCACATTTGGAAAGTTAGAGTCACCGCAGGTGAGTGTTGAGCTGAGTTTTTTTAGTGTCAACAAGTAGCTTTGCCTTGCTAATGTTTTTTTTAATTGCAGTACAATGCGGCTGCCAGATCATTTGTATATCTTGAGGTAGATGGTGGTCGATTTAAACACCCAATTTTAATGTTTTCATTGTTTATGTTTAACGAACGCCAAAGTTGCTCGCATTTTGTGTCTGTTATTTCTTTATATCCAATTTCAACAAATGGCAGGTCTTTTGCTAACATAATCTGTCTTTGCTAACATAAATTGCAACTCGTCCTTGATAACTATCTATCTTTACGAAACACATTAAAACCGTCCAGATGTAGGACTGATCCGCTTGTGAACCATGTTTCATTAGGGTGTCCCATTCCCGCAAAATTTTCGAATTCCCACTCCAACTTTTAAATTTAGGTTTAGACTAAGATAAAAATAATATTTACCAAGTATTTTATAAAAATATAAAAATTTAAAGGTCCCCCCACTTAAAAAAAGTTAAAAAAACCCTTTTTTACCGTCTTTTTTGAGTATTTTTGTTTAAATTGTTAACAAATATATTCCGTACCGACTCCAACTTTTTACACAATATAATTTACTATCTTATTTATACTGTATATAAAATTCGACTTAAAAAAAAAATTTAAAGGTTTCCCCGAATTAAATAGTAAAGTCGTTTTGTAATTTGGCAACATCAGAAAGAAGTTTTTTACTGTAAAGGCTTAAATTTAGGACGATCTAAAAATTGCATTGAAATAAAAAAATTTGATTGTCTTTATTTGAACCAATAATTATTCTAAAACAATGGTTACGTCTAAACTAGACGTTCAACATAAGAAAAGTTTCTTTTCGTGTTTTTTCTTCAGCATGGTAAATAATTCCATGTTGTCTGTTTTAAGTTGTTTTAACAAGTAAAATTTAATGTTTAATTAACATTATTTTCATTAATTTAATATTATTAAATAATAAGATTTCGACATACCAATAGTAATTAATAGTATAAATTTTTTTAATTTAAAAATTACTGTTTTAAATTTTTTATTTACTTTAAGCTTTTTGTTTTTACAATAAATTTAATATACGAATTAAGGTTAGGAAGTATTTTCTAAAATAGAGTTCCAATGAAATTAGACTCGTTTTTGTAATTGCTAGGCTTATGTAATTGCTTTTTTTATTTTTAGTAAAGTAATTTGCGCCAGATTTTGTCAAACGGTATCCCAATTAGTAAGTAACTCAGTCACGTGCTTCTGCTGCTGCTAGTACTGTTTCCTTTCAGTGGTAACCACAAAAATGGATCTACGTTCTCGTAAACTACCGAACCCTAGTATAAAAGAGAAAAATCGTTCAGTAGAAAAACCGAGATCCACACAAAATTATCATCAAGATTATTTTATTGGATTTGGACTAGAGAAAAGTTTAAGTGTCGGTGTAAAACTTCCCCTTAAAATTGCTTTGCTCCGAAGATACCTTTACTTTAGAGAAATTAACAAGGGAAGTAGTGAAATAACAGTGTCGGCAAAAAATATTTTTAAAGTTATTTTGATTGAATTGCAAGAACTTTGGAAAAGAGCTCACTTACCAGTTAAGCCAGATAACAAGTGCATCGAGTGTTTCATTGCAGTTTTTAATGAGTGGCAAAGTGTGCTGAAAAAAGGAAATAAGTGCCCCGAGAAGAAACGAACCCAGTTTTTGAAATCAATGAATCAACTTTGTGACATATCAGCCGCTGACACACATTATATATTACGTCTCTCTCGACATGCAACCTGGAAGGAGGACTGGGAGTTTTTACTGAACCAACGGAAATATCCACAGGTAGTTTCATGCATTGTTTCAACCATGTTACTGTACTGTGTTTACTTAAGGTTATTGGTTATTTTTCCAATCTCCAATTAGATTGGCTCGATGATTGGTTGCGACGCAACTCATGCGCAGCGAGATAAGAACAAGTCGGATCGCGATAAACGTCTTGAAAACAGAGTCAATGATCACAGCAAAGCTAAGAGAAGAAAAACAACTCTAAGTAACGAAGAAATAGAAGAAATCATTGAGCAAAGTGAGGATGACTCAAACTGCTCAGAAGTTGAAGTATACACTCCTTTCACTAAAAACGGAATACCAGATTGTCAACCGTTGCTATTCACATCGATCCTACAACGCTTACAAAATCATTCACTGATGTCTCTGACCGATTAGGCCTGAGCGTTAGAGATCAAATGGCTGTTGAAGCAAAATCGTCAAAGTTTGCGGTGCTTCGTTACGTCATTTTCCAATCTTGCGATCATTAGTTCACCGTAACCGTATGGTAGAACGAGAAAAACAAGGGGCCCAAATAAAGGAGAAATATCAGGAGAAGCGCCCTCTTCATCCATCAGGTCACTGGGATTCAAAACTTGTTTCGTCACTTCCTGGTGAAAGGGTGATTAATTTATTACTTGTTTACTGTTTTCAGTGTTTGGAAATGCAAGTATTGAAAAAACAATATAATATTTAAAAACAAACATTTTTTGTATGTAGGAAAGAAAGAAGAGCATGTTGCTATTTTGGCAAGTGGTTGGGATGGGTCATCGAACAATGCAAACGAAAAAATTCTTGAAATCTCTGTAATTACTAACTCTACTGGTCATGCCCAGAAAGATGCCTTCATTAAGTGTTTTTCTTCATGGAACCTGCTAGATAATTTGATTTTCCTAGTTTTTGATAACACTTCTAGTAACACTCGATGGAAAAATGGATGTGCAGCACTGGTTGAGAAAGAAGTTAGTCATGCACTGTTGTGGACAGCTTGTCGCCATCATGTTTACGAACTGCATGTTCGTCACGTCTGGGATGCAGTTAATGGAAGTCATAACGGACCTATTGAGCCAATTTTGAAAATGCTTTAAGACATTTAGGACTATTTCTCCCGAACCTACAGATATAACAAAATTTGATTGGCCGGAAGAGAACCATCCTATTCATCTCCAGTCAACAATTCTTCTGAACTGGGCTAGTAGGTGCCTTGAGGAAAATATTTTTCCGAGGGCCGATTATCAAGAATTGATTGAACTGACAGTTTATTATCTTGGAGGTGACTTGCCAAAAGGTAAAATGTTTAACTTCAAAAAACCGGGTGCGCATCATCGCGCAAGATTTATGCACAATGAGCTGTACATCTTGAAACTTGTCATGCTGGATCAACGGATTACATCGCTCGACCTGGATCAACGTCATAAATTTAAAAGAATGGCTATTTTTATTGCTTTGTAAAAAATGCGTGAGCATAGGCTTTGTAAAAAAGCCTATGCTCACGCATAGGCTTTTTTACAAAGACGCATCTCAGTTATTGCACCAATAGTTGATCGTCAATACATCGCCGATATGCAGTGGTACCGTGATACAGACAAAATCACTTCTGATGCAGCTATTCAGTCTTGCAACAGGCACCTTTGGTATTTAACTGAAGAGTTAGTTATCTTCGCGATGGTTGATGATGAAATTTTGCCTATTGAAAGATCTGATATGGCATTGAAGTTGTATGACACCCAAAGAAGTGAAGAAATAAAGCCTGAAAAACCGTCTTTTCCGAAAGTCGATGGCGACAACATACCTTCTTTTGCCTCTTTAATTGGTCCTCGTTCCTGGCTACTATTTAATCTAATCAAGATGACTGGAAATCAGGTAGATTGAATGCAACTTCCTGTCGAGCACTGGGTGAAGATGAATGACTACCACTATGTAAAAAGTGTTGTTAAGTATTGTCAAGTTGTGAATGACTGCGCCGAGATAGGTGTAAAACTTATACAAGACTTTAAAAATAAAGTAAAAGACCCCGCGCAGCTTCAACTGCTACTTCAAATAGTGGAGGGTCATCGCAAACGAGCTTCTCTTCAAGGACGAAAAGAAAATTTAATGAATATTTGATTTATTTTTAAACAATGCTAATTGTTTTATTCTTACAATAGCAGAAGTTAAAATGCGTAAAACAACTTTACTATTTAATTGGGGGGACCCTTAAATTAATTTTTTTTTAAGTCGAATTTTTTATACAGTATAAATAAGATAGTAAATATTATTGTGTGAAAAGTTGAAGTCGTTACGGAATATATTTGTTAACAATTTAAACAAAAATTCTCAAAAAACGACGGTAAAAAAAGGTTTTTTAACTTTTTTTAAGTGGGGGGACCTTAAATTTTTTATATTTTTTCAAAATACATGGTAAATATTATTTTTATCTTAGTCTAAACCTCAATTTAAAAGTTGGAGTGGTAATTCGAAAATTTTGCGGGAATGGGACACCCTAATGTTTCACTTACTAAAAGCATGTGGGGGAAGTTCGCTAAGATATATGTTGTGAGTTTGTTGAGTTTATTGATGTTGCATTAGTGTATATACATCTTATATGTTTATAATTATTTATTGGCGTTATCAACTTATTAATTGGCTGCAAGTTAATATTTGATGATGAAGTTGCGGTATAAATCGGTGATGTTTTGTTGGGCATTGTTTGATATGACCATACTGTTAGCTGACATCAAATTTCTGGCGTCGTATGGCAAACCGAATTGGTAAAGGTATTCACTTTTCGTTGCTTTGATCAGGCTAATATTTGATAAAGACATTGCGGCATAATTTAGCGGGCTAAGATGATGATGTTAAGCGTTGTTTATTATTTTTATTAAGTGGTTGATTGATAAAAAGTTTTCATCGAGTTGTTTTTCTTGTTTCCGTGTCAACGAGGCTGCGACAATTTTTATTTCTCTTTTGCAATAAATTTTATCGGTCTTTTTTGTGCGGTACCCACACGAGTACACAATTGCGTTTCCCCTATTAAAATTGCTTTCCATTTCTTTCTTTTTTATATTTCGAGGCTCTTCCGTTTTCTTGTTCAACATGAGTTATTTTGCTGATACGCTTATCTCTTTCAACCTTAGTCTCTTTTCTACGTCTTGTTGTGTCTTTGTTTTATCTCTATCGATGTACACGTTTTCACAGCCTTCCACTGCTCTTAGCTTGTTACACTTCTTTAACAGTTCAATTTGGCTATTATGGTTATCAACTACTTTTGTTAATGGGGGTCATATATATATATATATATATATATATATATATATATATATATATATATATATATATATATATATATATAGCTTGATTTTAATAAAAAAAGCCGAGTATAACGATTTTTAGATATACTTTAGATATAACAATATATTAACGATATATTGTTTTCAAAGTATTAAAATATTTATATGGATTATTATATATGATATTCATATTTTTTAAACGGTTAGCTTTACGTAGGTTTGTAATGTTTTTTCATTAACTGATGACGCTGACCACAATAGGTCAGCGAATAATCTTTAATATATTATTTTATCTAAAATATATTTAAAAAATAGTTATACGCTGTCTTTTTTATTAAAATCAATTATTAATATATATTTATAAACATATCGTATAACAATAGATGACTTTTAAAAACATACATATATATATATATATATATATATATCTATATATATATATACATATATATATATATATATATATATATATATATATATATATATATATATATATATATATATATATATATATATAATACAAAAATGTGTTGATAAATGATGGTATAGAGTGCTTATTACAGAGTAAAGCAAATTATGTAAAAACACCCGGTAAATAAAGAAACATGACTCCGAGTTAGTAACATCTGATGGTTGTTGACGTGACTCTAATGATAATAACATCTAACGGTTGCCGTAGGGGTAAAACTCAGGGTCCAATTTCTTTAATTATCTGGTGTTACTATTTAATCTTACATTATATATTCAGTATCGGATAAAACGAGTGCAACCAAATAATGCTAATTTAGTTTCTTTATATAAAAGTGCTGCATTTTTTCAATTTCGAGAAATAACTATGTAACTGTTTAGAAACATAGTTCTTCAAGTTTTATTCATCACAAAATCATTATTTGCACACAAAAAATATTAATTTAATCAAAAGTATTTAAAAAGTTGATTTTCTTCTGGACAAAATAAGTGCAATTCGACACAATGTTGACGAAGCTGTAATTTGCTATCAATATTTCATGGCGAATCCTTTGTTGTTGATAACAGCCTTGCATCATCGAGGCATAGATTCGATCAGGTGAATAATGAAACTTAGTGGAATCGATGCCCAGGCCTTTTGGATTTATTCAAACAGTTGATCCTTATTAAGAACACCTTCACGATTAATTCTGCGGTTGACGATCTCCCATAGGTTCTTAATAGGGTTGAGATCCGGAGATTGAGGCAGCCAATCCATCACCAATAGGTGGTTGTCTTGAAACCACTGCTTGACTACTTTTTCAGAGTGTTTCGGATCGTTGTCATCCTGAAAAACCCATTTTATTGGCATATTCCATTCAGCATGAGGTAACATAACATCTTTCACGATATTTTTATACATGAAACAGTCCATTATTCCATCGTTTCGATGTTTTGGACCTAGACCGTTAGCAGAAAAACACCCCAAGACCATTTCATTGTCTCCACCATACTTCACGGTCTTATGGCAGTAACGTAAATCGAGGCGTTTTCCGGCTGGTCGACGTACACGGCAAATGCCATCGCTCCCAATGATGTTGAATTTCGATTCATCACTGAACAGGATCATCCTTTCTGCACATTCCAGTCAATATGAAATGTAGCAAACAGGAGTCTTTTCTACTGGTTTTTTAGTGAATTCAGAGGTTTCTTTGCAGGGCGTCGAGAAAACAATCCGGCTTTAACAGCTCGTCGACTGATTGTTCAGTCCGATACAGGCAGCTCTAATTGCTTTTGTATCTCGACTGATGATATCCAGGGATCCTTTTTGACCGATCTGACAATCATAGAATCCTTTCTAGAAGTGGTGGAACGCGGTCTTTTCCCTTTGTTACCTGCTGCCAACATCCCCGTAGAACGATATTTGGAACGTAGTCTTGATACGGTCCAATTTTTCAAGCGATTTTTATCACAAATACTTTTTTGTGACAATCCACTTACGTAATCGCCAATAATTTTCTTTCTTAGTTCCAATCCAAGACTGTCGGGAGCCATTTTTGCACTTGAAGTCATAAAAATAATAACAAAAAATAATCACGCCTCTCAAGGCTTACCGTGTTACATTTACCTTGTGATGATACAATAATGCCCAGTGGAGCACGACGTCTTGGTTGGACGTGGACTGTATTGATGTAATGAAACACTTGTTGTATTTCACTTTTTGTATTGGTGTTCTTCGATAAAACCCTTTGATAAAACTCACTTTGATAAACTGTCTTGATAATACTGACTGTTTGACTTCCGTATACTGACTGAATTACATGTCGATTTACGTGTTTCTTATAAAGTAAAACGAACCTGTGTAAACTTGTTCTGGAAGATTCTAGATGCTTCTTTTCGATGCTTCTGGAAGCTTTTGGATGCGTCTGGATGCTTCTGAATGTTTATAGATATTTCTGGGTGTGTCTGAATGCATCTGAATGTTTCTAGATATTTCTGGATGCGTCTGGATGCTTCTGAATGTTTCTGAATATTTCTTGATGCTACTGCATGCTTTCAGATGCTTCTTCTGGAAAGTTCTGGAAACTTTAGTTATTAAAAAACATCCGTGACGTTGACACGGACCAGACTTAAGAAAATGAAACCAACCAAAAAAGTTGCACTTGTTTTCGTCCACTGCAAAATGGCACTTGTCAACCAAAAATCTGCAGTGTGCTTGTACCTGTCAGCTTATTGCTCATATCATGGCATGCTTTGACTCCAGACTCCTGAACTGTTTGCTGTGGTAGTATAGTTCGTATCGTTTTTAAGACATGTAAAATTAGGAACACTTTTTAGCATTGTTCGATGTTGGTTGCAAATATTTTGTCCAATACTGTATATATATATATATATATATATATATATATATATATATATATATATATATATATATATATATATATATATATATATATATATATATATATATATATTCATATATATACAGCATCGGACAAAACATTTGCAACCAACATCGAACAATGCTAAAAAGTGTTCCTAATTTAATATTATTATAAAATTAGGTCCGTTTTATTTAAAGTTGGAATAAAAACTTGTGAAATCTCTAGCGATGAACTATTTACACAAATACACTCTTTACGCTATCTAACCAAAAGTTATGTGACGGAACTACCACTTAGCAAAACCCTGCAATGCAGGGTTAGGTGCCTGAGTTGTAGGGGCCAAAATTTTTTCAAAAATTTTGAAAGAGTTTTCAAATAACTATACTTAGTTTAAAAATATTTTTCTTTCCTGGTGGTTCGGGCCTAAATAATACTTTGTGTGGAAGGGGGCATTTGAAGTTTCGCCACTGAAGGTTTTATTAGGGAAAGTAAAAGAATATGAGAGACAAAGACTTGCAAAATAAGGTAGACTTTCTTGACTGTAGTGTGATTAAAATAAAACAAATTTAAACAAATAAAAAGAACTTAAACAGCACTTATTTGCTGTATCTTATTTTAATTGTTTTATTAACTTTAGATTGTAATGAACAAACATTAGGTATTTTCCGTTATCGGCTTTTAGTCTGCTCCTTGTTGCTTCGTATATGTCCCCACCAGCCCTAAATAACCTTTTACTTTCATTGATGACGAAGGTGCTGTAAATTATTTTAGTGCCATCTTTTTTAGTTTTTCAAATTGCATTCCTCACTTACTCTACCACAAAAACGGACAACCTGTATTTTCTAAAAGAGGCAGAGATATAGAATAGTTGTCTATTACTTGAGTAATTGCTGACCTTAATATTGTTTGCTTCTCAATTATGTCAGCAACTTCAATATCTATTAGTTCTCTTTCTGCCTCGAAACATTTTTCACTCTGCTTTCTTCCAGTTCTCATAAAAGCTGCATTTTTAAAACAATTATCAATGCTAATGAATCCAGTAGAGGCTGGAGCTTTTACTGTTGGAACATCGTCGGAGTCAGAGTCAACAACATCTTGCGCTCCTTGCATTTCTTTCTATGCTTCTTCAACCCACTCTATAATAACATTTTCATCTTCATGTTGATAAAGTAATTTATATCGTGGATCCAAAAATGTTGATAAACATAATAAGCAAAATTGATAAGCAAAAATTTATCAAGTCTTTTAGTAACTTTATTAGTTCATCAATCATCGTCATTATCCCAGCGTATTTATCACTTGATGAAGCTTTTTGTAATAAAACTTTTAATAAAAGAACAGATGGTATAATTATTGTGCAAGTTTTGTTCCTCCAACCAGATTTTTTTGTTAAGTTTTTAATTGGAGCAAGAATGTAAACAAGTTTTTTGACTATTCCCCATTAATAATTAGTAGGAAGTTTAATTTCATCATAACTCTGCTCCAAAGGAACTTTATGTTCAAACGTTCTTTGTAGCATTTTAAATAAACTGTTCCAGCGAGCTGGAACATCTTGTTTCATTTTGTGACGTTCAGTACTTAACTGCTGCTGAATTGATTTTAATTTTGTATATGCTATTGGTGAATGATTAAAATGCTCGTTATTCCTCTGCATAAAGTTAAAATTTTCTTGATCGTTTTTTGGCTAAATATAGAGTCAGAAATACATAGCTGCAAAGTATGGTTAAAGCATGGAATTGATGTCATTCCACTGTTTTTTACTGCAGCCTTCATATTGCTTGCATTATCGGTAACAATAAGATGAATTTTGCTAAACGGGATTTCAAAACATTCTAAACCTTTTTGTAAATACTCTTTAATATGAATTATGTTTTGGATGAAATATGTTCTACATGGTAATTTGTAATTGGGGTAACATCTTTAATCAGTTCGTTAAATCCCGTATCTTCAACAATAGAAAATGGCTGAATATCCAATGTGATAAGTTTTTCTATTACTTTATGGATTCGATTAGATCTGTGGTCATCAATATTCTATAGTTTTTTTTGTTGTTTAAAGCCTGAGTAATTTTACTTTGTACTGTATTGGTTGTAGAATCAACTGAGGTTTCAGATATAGACGGAAATGATTGAAACTTTTTTTTCCCCACAAGTTCAAACTCTCAGGAGTGCTTTAAACGCAAATGTTTTACCATTGCTATAGTTCCATAAGACTTTTAAAATTTTCCTCCTCTTGTAACTAAACTATCACATAGTTTGCACTTGCTCATATGAGGAGTCGTGCTTGTATCAAAAAAACTTCCACGCTATACTTTTTTTATTCACAATTTTTCTTTCAAATAAACTTTCTATAAAGATAATGAAAGTACGTTTGATATCATACGTTTTCGATTATTTTATATAAAACAATAATTTTTTTAATAATACGCTCGAAATTAAAATATAAAAAATATGTAAAATATTTACCTTATCCTATACCTATACCTCTTTACTTTTATGATTTGTGCTTGATACAAATGAAAAGCGCTATCAGCATTCCAAAGAAGAAAATTTATCTTGTGTTCTAACAGAATAAAAAGAAGCTGTTAAACATTCTTTACCCCTTTTCATTTTATTCGTATTCTCAAATTATTTTATTTAGCGTTACAGTCTTTGTATCCGTATAAATTCTTTTGCAAAAATATATTAAAAAACAATTTAAGAGAGATTGTTTTAAGTTAATAGAACTTTGTGGTTATCGACTACATAACGCTCTTAGAATTATATCAAGAAGTTTATTGGTTAAAGTTTATTGGTAGAAACTAAAAGAAAAATCAGTTTAAGATAAAAAAGAAGATACCCGGTGCCAGGTACTGCAACAAATCGCGAATACCGGGTACCCGGTAAAACAGCCGATTTGGCGGGTCTCCGGATCCAAACCGGGTACCCGGCACATCCCTAATCAAAAGAAGATAAATGAAAATGGCAGTTTTACAGCCACAAAATATTTTATTTTAACTGATGTTTCTTTTTAACAAGGTTTTGTAGGGAATGGTCTCTCTTGAAACATATCAAGTTGCCAAATTTTGTTACATTCTAATAGTTTGTATGCTAGAATTTGTTTTTAATAAAAATTTTTGCTAAGAAAATTATCTTTTTAAAAGATCTAATATTTATTCAGCGGAGTTCAAAAACTCTTTTTCAATATGTTTTTTTAACAAATTAGTGCTTTTCATTTTAAATATGACTTTATACATGTTTACATGCTCTTTTAAACAGGAAAGTGAGCTTACAGACAAGTTAGGTACTAATAAAAGGTCTTGACGATCAAAAGACATTTCTTTATATATCTTGGCATAACTAATATGAAGTTCTTAAAAACTAAGAAAAACCTCAAAATTGTAAAGAAATTCTGTCATCAACTTGCAGCACGTTATTACTTGATTTTTTTTAACCTCCTAAATGCTATTTCTACTTTACTAAATAGAGAAAAAGCAAAGGTGGATAAAGTAATAGTTTATAATATATAATAATTTATATATAATAATTTAATAATATAATAATTTATAATAAAAAGCAAAGGTGGATAAAGTAATAATTTAATTATTATGACTTTATCTACCCACTGCATATAATACAAGGTAAATTATTACAAAGTTACATTTTTGAGAGGAGATAAGTTTATCTTACTCTTACTATATTTGCTTCAGGAATATCTTTGAAATAACATCATATAAAAAGGGGGAACTAGCGATTTGGTTTTTGAACTGAACATTTACAATATACAAGATTGTTTTATTGCTAAATATGCGATTAAATAAGTTTAACTTATTTTGCTGTACAATTATAGATACGTCTTGGATGTAAAACAAAAAAAATGAAAATAAATTTTTGTGTATTTGGAAACATTTAAGAATGACTTAAGTGCATTCCTTCTTACTACATCAAGCTTTTTCATTATTACGTCATTAATTGAGGAAAGCAGAAAACGAACTTCCAGGACTTTAAAAAAAGACAAGTAAAAGCGTCAAAGAAAGGGGCATTGCGGGTCGTAGGGCCGTAGGGGAATTGGTGGCTAAGGGGATTCGGTATTTCGTATTGTGGGGACTGAACAAATTGTATTAAAAAAGGAACTGCTTCACTCGTGGCTTTATAATTATGTACAAGTATTAAAAAATAAAAATAGTTTTGAGTGATTAGAGTTATATTTTTTATAAATATCCAATCAAAGCCACCAAAGACAGGTATAAAAAATAAAGACAGGTTTACTAAAAAAGGATATATTTAATCAAACTTAGCACAACTAAAAAAATCAAACATTTTTAACTTTTTGTCCTTTCATATGTCTTAAATTTTTAATTTAGAGTTGAGAATTTCCGGAAAATTTTGTCATACTGATGTCAAGAAAAACGAGACTCAAAAGGAAATAAAAGATACGTTTGACCTTAAAAAAAGTATTTCTAATGAGGATATTTTTGAAAAATGTAAAGATACTCCACTTGCATTGTCTGTAAGTAAAACTGATGTAAATGAGACTTTTTTTACGCTAGTCATTTTAAAATATATGAGAGTTTCTTTAAAATTATATTATCATTGCAATAATAAATTCATGCGAAACTAGATAACTGTTTTTAATTTTTTTATTTTTTTTTAGGTGTCCCAAGGAGTCTTTACGGTCTTATCACAAAGCACTGCAAATGAGAATTTATTAGGAAATCCACGCCTCCTTCTCAACCGAGGTCGCAAAACTTGCCTAGATGTGGGGTTTGAACCCAGGATCTTACGTTTCTGTGGCAAGTGCGCTACCACTGCGCCACGGGTGCTCAAAATTTTACTTTTTTTGACAATTTTTTAAGGTGGTTAATAAATTGATCAAAAACTGCATAAGTTTACATCAAATACAAACAGTTGACAAATATCATTTTTTTAAATTAATCTGACTGAAATTTAACCCAGACTTTGGTGTGGCCATACATTTTATTAAATTTTAAAACCAAACAATGCGGTTTTGAAAAGGTTTTGCTTTTACAAAAAATGGATTTAAAGTTACCCCATTGGTTTCTAATTTGATAAATTTGTAAAAAGAGTGGGTAGATTGCCTGATTTGTAAAATATCACAAAACATTGTGTGTATATCAAACCTTAATAACTACTCATTTAAACGTAAAGCCCAAATAAAATTGATTAGTAAAGTTGATATACACCTTATTTTTAAGAAATTAAAAAAAACTTTTTTCTTATATCAGTAAGATTTTTTTGAAACAATATTTTATTTATAACCTTTTTCGTTGTCATTGTTAAGTACAATTTATAAATTCTAAAACAAACATTACCTTGGTTCGAGAGACTCAGCAGGTTTTAAGCTCTTTGGTACCAAGTTTCAGCATCGCAGCATAAATAAATGCACCGTAAAAGGGTAATAATAAACGGGAATTTTTTTAGCTTTCCCCCCCCCCCCCTCCCTTCCTAATTGTTTAGTCAAAATCAAACAAACTTTAAGTTGCAGTAAACCCCAAACGGATAAGAATTTTATAAAAAGAGTTTACAATCTTTCCTATGTTATATCTCTAAAAATGTGTGCCAAAATTCAAAAAATTCGATGATGTAGGATGCAGATTTGTATTTTTCGTGTTTTTTGAAAATATTTAATTTGTAACATTTCTTTATTGGCAAAATAGGTTTAAAAAAAAAAAGGTCCGTAACAACTTGTGGAAGCATCTTAATAACCAAAAAAATAATAATTTCTTATTTATGAAATTTATCTACAATACGTGAAGATTGCGATTCACAAAACTAAACTCTGATACACAAAACTCCTACCTTTGACGCCTTAATGTTGATCAAATTAGCACAATGTCGTCAAAAGAGCCACCTCTAACTTTAAGAAGAGCAGTAAAACATATTTGACTTTGTTGTTGGATAACTAAAGTGTATTACCATAAATTAATTGTTTCTTTTTTCAACAAATGAGATTTCTATGAGATTTCTTTATTATTCAACAAATGAGATTTGAGTAAGATTTCTTTATTATTCAACAAATGAGATCTCAGTGAGGTTTTTTTGTTATTCAGATGCTTCATACCGTGTTGTGGTTTCTTAAAAAAAATTGCGGTGTCTTACAAAAAAAACTTTTGTCTTTCTTTTCATCATTATTATCCACACACTTTTAGCGAACGCATTACATATGGATTAAATTGTATGAGGACTCAACTTTTGTGCGTTGATTTTCCTTTCCTTTCAGTGTTTTGTTTCTCCACTGCTTTTTTTCGTTTTTTTACTACTTTATTTATTATTTTTATAATTTAATCCACCATAGAAAACGTTCTATCATTTTTCATATAACAACTTTTCTTCTAATACTAAATCGCTTCCAAATTGCCCCCAGCCCAGAGTGTTTTTTTAGTTTTGTTCTAAACATGTTTTTTTTTTTTTTCGCATTTCAGTAGCTGTTTTTTTATATTTACTTTTTTCAAAATAATCCAATTTATTGTGCACTTCCATTTTCATAATACCTGTTCCTGTTTCTGTTTTTACAGAATAGTCCACGTTGTTCTATAAATTGAGAAACCCAGCACCTGTTTTAATAAATAATTGACAAAATGAACATTTTTCGAATATATAAAATTATAGATGACACTACTGATGACAATTAGAAGACTTTAGAGATTATGATAGACACTTCTGCAAGTTGGCATATTTGAGGATTGAGGCAATTCTAATACCACTTTTCCAGCGAGCCAGACGTTTTCAGTGGTTGATACTGGAAGAAGACATCTAAAATTTACTAAAACAGAAATAACAATTTTAAAGAAAACCAAAAATATATCATAAGTATTTTTAAATAATAAACCTTTTAAACATTTTTGTACTATGGGGCGTAATGTTAAGTAAATATTTTCTTCTTTTTGCTTTTCATGATTTTATTTATATAAACGGCATTGTATTATTTTCTTCTGACGAAATAAATAAAATAAAAAAATCCATTGTTGATAATTTGAAAGAAATTTTAAATCCTAGTCAATTTAAGGGGGCTACTAATTTATATGGTAATAATTTTTGAATGCTGAGAATTAATATTATAAAAATTAAAATTTATTGATGAATGAAAGTCTAATGAGTGATGCTACAAAAATTATTTTATCACCTTGTTGCTCTCACGCTTGGGGCAGGGTGAGGGACAAAATGTTGTCGCTTTTAAGTTCCCAAATAAGTATGCTTTGCAAAATTTTTATAGGATTTGAGTAATCATATAAAAATTTTGCAAAGCATACTTATTTGACATAAATATAAACATACAAACGTTTGAAGTTTGCTTCTTGTCTGAAAGGTAGCTATCTAAAAGATTAAAAAATGTAGGGTCCGCCCCGGGATTGTGCTACCTTTAAAAATGTTGATTGCTTTTCATTTTTTTATATTACTAGTTTATTAAAATATCATTGCAAAGAAATATGTCTTACTTATGTTTAAATGCAGAGAAAATTTTATATAATGGACATGTCAATAGTAGATGTCTTTAATATCCGATACGATGGCAGTTTTTCAAGAAGTAATGTTCAATCTTATAGTTTTACGTCTTGATTTAGTTTTAGTCGTTTCTACAATTTTTATATGAGATTTGAATGTTTTTAATACGTTCTTTACCTAGTTTTGTTTTATTTTAAAATTTTTATTATCTTACGGCAAAGCTCAGGGCCAACGACGCCGGGGAGGGGGGAAAGCGTTAGGGGCATGGCTCCCCCATTTATTTTGAAAAGATAATCTTTTTTAAAAAAGTTCAGGATATAGAGGTCTTTTTCCAGAAATTATCTAATGTGCTCCCCCCCTCCTCCCTTTATTTTAAAACCCGTGTCGTCGGCCTTGAAGCTACCTCCTTGGCAGAAAAGAACAACAAAAGGAAAATACAAACATTCATATTTCTAGCTGTAGATTGATCATTTAACAGACAGGTTTGATAACAACGTTTACACTTGTCAACGTGTGCCTAATAACATAAACTAACCTTTTAAACTAGTTTTTTTTAAATATAAAAAAAATTTGGATTAAGCATGAACTATTTTAGATTTTTTAATAGATTTTAGACACTGAAAACATAACAAGTACTTGTAAATATAAATTTACGTTTCTTTAAGGTCTTGCCGCTTTATAGTGTGCAATATATTTTTTTAAAAGTCCAATTTAAATATATATATATATATATATATATATATATATATATTTAATTGTGTAATTATATATATATATATATATATATATATATATATATATATATATATGTATATATATATATATATATATATATATATATATATATATATATATGCATATATATATATATATATATATATATATATATATATATATATGCATATATATATATATATATATATATATATATATATATATATATATATATATATATATATAATTAAACAGCTGTGAATACTAAATAAAAATAAAAAAAATAAATGCTAGTTATAAATAAAACAGTCAGCCTCTAATATTAAAAGAATTCAAAAGTAAAAGATTCAAAATTCTTGATATAAAGTATCCAATTAGGATGCTTATCGTCTGATAAACCAATTTTTGTAACTTTATATAAACTCGAAAACCGGTTACTCGATAACTGGTTATATTCCGTTGATATTTTGATATTTGTATATTTTGTCTCAAATAGCCGGTTATACACAAAATTATTGTTTTGCTGACTAAATAATATTAGTGTAACTTATATATATATACATATATATATATATATATATATATATATATATATATATATATATATATATATATATATATATATATATATATATATATATATATGTATATATATATACATATAAATATATATATATGTATATTTACATCTACACATATATATATATATATGTATATATATATATATATATATATATATATATATATATATATATATATATATATATATATATATATATATATATATATATATATATATATATATATATAATTATGAGTAACATGCGAAGGGGTGGGAAGTGGGGAGTTGATAAGGGCCCAAAAACATAATTTTACCAAAACATTTTTATCCTCTCCATAGCCCTGCCTATAAAATTTAGTTGCCACCGAATAGAATCTTTAAAAAAATTTATGGAATGCCAAGGTACTTATTTCTTCTAAAGCAATTCATTTTTGTGTGTCTAAAGGAGGCAAACATATCTTAACTTGCTTGTGTATACCAATATGGTGTCCCTGATTTCTGATTCTAATAGGTGTATGTTTCATCTGATCTTTAAGGCATTTCGTGAGTAATTTATACTGTAAGTCTTTTTCCACGACTGTTCCATCAGATTCGAGAACTGAGTACATTTTTGGTTTTAGGTCAACAAATTCAAAAAGGAAGCGTTCGTTGCATTTATTCTTTATTTGGCCTACAACCTTTTATTAATCCCCTTAAAGCAAAGATAATCTAAAGGTTATTCGCTAAAATCATTCAAATTTTTATTATTTTTTTAAGTAGCGTAAATATCTTGAGTTTTCACTTCGAAAAGCTAGCTGTCTTTGTCCATTTTTCAACAGGTGTCTTTTTTTTTTTGTTTCTAACCTTGATCTGGTTATAACATAAAATCATACATAAAGTGCTGTTGAATTCTAAAACAGTCTGTTAAACCTAAAATGGCCTGTTTGCTTTAGCTTTGCTTTTTTACAATGGATAGCCACAAGCACCTCATTTTTTATTTTATGCAATACGTATGCAATTTCATTAATAAGTTTTCTTTTCCAATCTTTTTGGTTGCTGCAAACGATGTCAAGTCAGAGGCAACATTGCAGATTTTTTATACTTTTGCTAATTAATTGAAAAAAATTAGGTTTTTTTAAAATCACTTTTGCTGCTTTAGCCCTCAACTCGGTATTTATCTGGATTTATGGTGCCAGCCATCTCTTTTTCTGAAACTTGATAGCTCTGCGAGTTTTTGTTACTTGCATCCCACTGGTTTGTATAACTTAAGGTTGCGATAATGCATAATGTATTTTTCTTTGTTTCTTAAATTTGGAACAAGCTTTTTACATTCGGTAAATTTTGCGTTGAACTTCTCAACAAGTTTTATCTGGTATTCGCTCAGAGAGTTTTTTAGGACAATCTATCATTCAGAACACAACGGATAGTCAGAATGTAAATAATAAATATTGATAATTTTGCCATCGTAATTTTCAATAATCTTTTTAGAGTATTCTATTTAAGCCTTTACTATAAAACTTTCTGAAGGATAATTAGGCGTTGCAAGAAAGACCTCTGTTGATGGTTGACAATGTTTGAAACTTGCGCCTGGTTGCGGTTGCATCATTGAATAAAGATTGTAAGCAATGAGTTTTATCTTAGTCGGTGCATTGAGGTTTCCGACCTTTTTGTGTATAAAGGCTGTCATAATCAGTAACTCCACTTCTTTTAGATTTGCTGTAAAAACCCCTAATAAGTGGTTTTTTAAGTAGTTTTATTATATCTATAAAAGCTGTCGACGTATTTATAGGAGTAAACACTTATGCAAAGCAGCAATGTCAGCTCACTATCTGTTAATCCATTTTTAGTTATAACAAGGTCTTCTAAATTAATATTTTTTGATAAAGGATTGTGTGAGTCTTTCATGAACTGAAAAGAATCAATGAAAGCAAGTTGTCCGACTATGCAGCTGATCATATCTTTTTCGGTTTTACTAAGATCTTTGACGATAAGATAAAAATCATAGACATGCAAATTATGAAAAACAACTGGATCTTGAAATTACCTATCTTTTCAGCTGCACCTTGGTACACTATCGTAACATGACAATGATCGCAAATGATGTAATATTCTGTCGTTTCTGTGAATTAGGCATGATAATCTTTAGCCATTGGCGTTTTAGTATTTTTTGCAGACCACGTTTATTCCTCCTATCGTGGTTTGGAGGCTAGTCAGGAAGTCTTCCGTCGTATTTTCACCGCGGTAAGAAACCGGATGATTGACTTGTCCATTTAACTTTTACTCAGCAATAAGGTACGTTTAAACCATCAAAAGCATTATAAATGACATATAAGACTTTTCATTTCGTTGCTATTAGTATCAAATTTAATTGTAATTTTTCAAGATTCTCGCATTACTGTTTGCTGCGCTTTATCCCTAATACCAAAACAATCCTTTGGTAAGGTTTTTGCAGTTCAGCCTGGGAAATTAAATGTAAGCGTCTGCGATAGGAATGCTTCTATTTACCATAGCTTTTAATCAATGAACAGTGAGATTTTACTGGATTATCAAAAATGATTTGTAAATTAAGATTAAAAAACTTAAAAACTCTTATTTTATAACTTCATTTAGTTTTGTTGACAAGGTATAGTAATTTTTTGAATTTTAATTACAGAAAGATAGTTACTACTGTTGTATTATAACTTTTTTTACTATGTTTTTTTAATTGAAAAGCAATTAAAACCACTGCAATTTAAGGACTTCATACTGGGTAATTTTAATATTAAAACTCTGGGTAATTGAAGCTTGCTCACAAATGCAATCATTAAATGAAGTAAATTTTTCTATGGATTGTTTTCTAAACAAAAAATGGAACGGATTTCTAACTAATTTGTTTTTTTAAAAATGTAAAGTCTATATTTAAACATCAAAATTTCGCGCCAAAGTATGTTATTTTTTAATTAAATAGCATTTTAATTAGATAAAAGCCGCTAATTAATGAATATAAATTTACACTAAATATACTGCTTCCTATTATTACAACATTAAGTCAATTTAAAGAACACAAAGTATTTTGAATTTTACTACTCAAATTTTAAATGTCTTTTGATATGCTCATATTACCTTGATGCTCGTATTACAATAAAGTGTTTCATTGGTTACGTTAAAATTTATTGTTTTGTATTTGCTTTTTTGATTTAAATTGTAATACAAATTGACATATAATAAAACAAATTTATAACATTTTATTGAAAACTGACATTCAATAAAATGTCAGAATGCTATGTGAATATCATTGATAAATAAAAAAGTTTAATAACAAATTTTGTTTCTAGAAAAAATAAGTTTGGAAGACAAAAATAACTATTTTACTTTTTTTTTTTTTTTTTAATTATAAAATTTAAATAGAATATAATGATCTTGTTGCAAAGGTTACGTACATTTTTTTTTAGCAAAGAAATTTTGAATGGAATGTTTGAATGCGGAAAAGTTCGGTGGATACGATGCACATTTTTTAAAAGAACATTTAGGCAAATATAAATGCCCTGTGTGTCAAATGGTTCTTCGAGAGCCTATTTTAACAGATTGTGGTCATCGACTTTGTTTGTCATGCTCAGAAGAAATGCGTAAAAGGTAATATGTTGTTGTTGAGAAACAAAAAAATAAAGCATTCATTATAAAATATAATAAAACCGAGTACATATATATATATATATATATATATATATATATATATATATATATATATATATATATATATATATATATATATATATATATATATATATATATATATATATATATATATATATATATATATATATATATATATATATATATATATATATATATATATATATATATATATATATATATATATATATATATATATTGTTCTTATTTAAATAATGATTGCATTTAGCATGAAACTATTAGTAAAAAATATGTAGTTTTAGATGACCTCAGTGGAAAAACCGGTGTTATTACATTTAAAATGTTTTGAGAAAAATTTGTTGATCATTAATAAAAGTTTTTATAATAGGCAAAGAAAAATTAATACTATGAGCGAGATTCGTCTCGTTCTCGTTTCTTGTGAGAAACGGGACTTCTCGTGAGAAACGAGAAATAGAAAATTCTCGCGAGAAGTAGAACGAAACTAAAATATTATATTATTTTCCAAATTAAAAATTGTTATAATTTACAAAATGCCTAATAATTTGTTTTTTAATTAATTAATATATTTACTCGGTGATTTTAATAAATCTTATTAAAAATTTAATTTGTTTTTGTCAAAAACAAATTAAATTTTTAATTAGATTTTTAATTAGATTTTTTAATTAGATTATTTTCAAAAATCTAAATAAAAAATTTCAATTAGATTTTATATATTTTTAATTACATTTTAAATACAAAAACTTTTTGTATAAAATAGTGCGCATTGGAATTAATTTCATTTGTTTACCAGTGGAATTCAACTTGACACATATTGTTCATATTGAAAAGAAATATTCTTGCCTCATTTCAACGATCAAAAATGTCACCAAGAAAAAACAAAATCTGGAGATATTTTCAAAAAGCAAGTGACGGTGCTGAATGTAAGGCGTGCATAAAGTCTTTGAAAACAAACAATGTAAACACAAGCGGACTTGATCGTCACCTCGAAAAAAAAACACAGTCAAGATTACGTTGAGTATTCTGAAAAAACTGACGACTCTCTTCTTCCTCCTCCTAAGAAGAAACAACGAACCATGGTCGAAATGCTTGAAACAAAGTCCAAATATGACAAAGACAATTCCATTCAAAAACAGTTTGACTCTGCAATGCTGGATTACTTTTGCACTAATCTGGCATCCTTTACAGCAGTCGAAGGAAGAGGTTTCAAGAAATTGTTTGACATTGCAAACCCTAAATTGAGCATTCATCACAGAACAACATGTTCAGGAATGCTTTCAATTCGGTCAAGAGAAGTTCAAGCTGGAATAAAAAGCATAATAACGGAGGTTACGCCAAATCTATAAAGTGCTGCATTTACTTTTGACCTTTGGACTTCTAGAGCTCAAGACATCTACATCTCTTGGACTTTTCATGCTATTAACGAAAATCGGAGGCTACATCACTAGACACCCAATGTCCAACAGTTTCCAGGCAGACACACAGGTATCTCAATTAAAGGAAAGCTGAATTCTTTCTTAGAAGAACTAAATTTGCCTGCTGATTTGCCAATGTACTGCGTGAACGACCAGACAAGAAATATGAAACTTGGAGTCGAATTGTTAAAGCGCCTTGACCAATACTTGTGCAACAATCATATTTTGCAATGTGCAGTTCGAGACACATTTGAAATGACTTGCTGGATTGCAAACATGGAAAGATTTGGCTTTTTTAACTCACCAGTCAACAGGTGATGCTTGAATCAGAATCAGAAAGAAATCAAATTTAGACAGTTACGCCAATCTGTTGGCACAAGATGGAAAAGTGAACTGGATTGCATGGCTTCTGTCCTACATCTAAAGAGTGCAATTTTCAGCTTATGTGCTAATGAAGATATATTTTTTTCAAAGACCATCAGTGCATCACAGAGGAAATCAATCGAGGGAGCAGTAGAAATTTTGGCACCACTTAAAGAAGCTACAGAAAC